>NC_042305.1:12084404-12246904 GCF_901000725.2 Takifugu rubripes
TTTTCTTTTGCTTCTGTTTTTAATCTTTGTGTTATTCCTAATCAGGGGATGTATATCACAGGCAGGAGGCAAGAATCAATCATCGACCTTTGTAGGGCAGACAATATATCCCATAATGCATTGGGAAAAGTAGTGTACGTATCCCATATCCCATCATCCTCTGTGGTTACACATGAGAAGCTAGACTTGACTCACAGAATGACGCATCAAGGACGTCATAGTACATCAACAAACAAGTGTTTTATAATTGTTTATCGCAAGAACAAATTTAAAACTTACTCAATCAAACCCTAAAGTATTCACTATAACGCCATTTAAAGCACGAACAGTGCTTCAGCGTCTGAAAGAACATCAACTCATAAGTGAGTGGACAAAGTAGTTTATTCAGGCCGACTCCCTTTGTAGTGAGCAGGGACCTGGGAAGGAGTGTGTGCTTCAGACGCAGCCTTTGCTCACTTTTAAATCACATATTTATATATTTTACCCGCGTCATTTTCTCCAGGGAGGTTCTCAAGCCATCATTGGTGTCATGAAGCTTCCTGTTAGCTGTTCTATCCAGACACACACCCACACAAAGAGAGAGAGAGAGAGAACGTGATTCAGTGGTGTATTTGTTCATCCGAGCCTGTATCTGTGTGTGTGTGTGTGTGTGTGTGTGTGTGTGTGTGGGTGTCTTACTGCAGCATCTCGATCTGGCTCTCCAGAACGTCTCGTTCATCAGTGAACTGTTTCATGAGCTCCTCGTCTCTGTAGCAAATCACAGCCGGACAAAAACAGTCAAGAACATTCAGCTGAGGGACGCTGCAATAAACCCAATTTGTTCCGCTGTCAAACATTGCACCAATGTAAAACTGACTGAAAACCATCCCTGTGTGACCCGGTTTATCAGCTGAAGTCTTGATTCCCACATCAATATAAGACAAACTAACGCATCCACGGGCTTTAAATGAGAGAACGCATGGGTCGGGGCAGATCAGCCGGCCTCCTCAGAGAGGATAACTGGGACTAGCATGAAAGACTTCAGGCTCAACAGCGTCAACACTGTCGCCGAGATAACCTGAGGGGGCGGGCAGTGTTGCCAGGCAATTCTTGTTGTTGTCATTGTGTCACTCCAGGATATCCTGTTTCGGGTGAACACGCGCTGAGGGAACGATGGCACCGTCATTCCTACGCAGGCAAACGGGGAGGAGATCTCACAGACCTTTTTACAGCCTTCTCCTCAGGATTAAAAAAGCTAAATGAACACCGGCGACATCGAAAACCCGTTCTGCCGGTCCGTATTTGCAGGGTTTACGCTCTTTTTAGGCCACGTGGTTGAGAACGGAATAAAGAAATCAATCTGGCTGAGGTGAATTCACCGCTCAGAGGTGATGCTTTGGTCGGTGAGCTCCGTCTTCAGCGAGTCCATCTCGCTGTGCAGGCAGGCCACCGTGGTCTGAGACTTCAGCAGCTCCTGTTTCAGCCTCTGGTTCTCCTGTCGGGACACAGGACACAGGACACAGGACATAGGACACAGGACACAGGACACAGGACATAGGACATAGGACACAGGCGTCAGGGTCGCCGCTCCTGGAACAACGGACACAATCACCCTGTTCTGCCTCTCACCACTGTCAGCTCGTTGATCTTCCTCTTCAGCGCCGGACTCTCGTCTTTCACTGTGATGCTCTTGTACTTTTCCTCTATCTGAGGGGCACAGAGAACATGGATGGATGGATGGATGGATGGATGGATGGATGGATGGATGGATGGATGGATGGATGGATGGATGGATGGATGGATGGATGGATGGATAGATAGATAGATAGATAGATAGATAGATAGATAGATAGATAGATAGATAGATAGATAGAGTGATAGATAGATAGATAGATAGATAGATAGATAGATAGATAGATAGATAGATAGATAGAGTGATAGAGTGATAGATAGATAGATAGATAGATAGATAGATAGATAGATAGATAGATAGATAGATAGATAGATAGATAGATAGATAGAGTGATAGATAGATAGATCGATAGATAGATGGATAGATGGATAGATGGATAGATAGATAGATAGATAGATAGATAGATAGATAGATAGATAGATAGATAGATAGATAGAGTGATAGATAGATAGATCGATAGAGTGATAGATAGATAGATAGATAGATAGATAGATAGATAGATAGATAGATAGATAGATAGATAGATAGATAGATAGATAGATAGATAGATAGATAGATAGATAGATAGATAGATAGATAGATAGATAGATAGATAGATAGATGGATAGATAGATAGATAGATAGATAGATAGATAGATAGATAGATAGATAGATAGATAAATAGAGTGATAGATAGATAGATAGATAGATAGATAGATAGATAGATAGATAGATAGATAGATAGATAGATAGATAGATAGATAGATAGATGGATAGATAGATAGAGTGATAGATAGATAGATCGATAGATAGATAGATAGATAGATAGATAGATAGATAGATAGATAGATAGATAGATAGATAGATAGAGTGATAGATAGAGTGATAGATAGATTGATTGAGTGATAGATAGATAGATAGATAGAGTGATTTACCATCTGCATCCTCTGGATTTTACACTGCAGCTCACAGATTTCTGTTTCGTAATTCCGTTGTAATTCGCTCAGTGCCGCCTCCGTCTTTTTCTTCTCCTGTGGGAGGAACGGATCAATTGGTATCACTCTTTTTACGGCGTCTTTTTTCAGTTTGGTGTGTGTTGTCGTGCCTGTCGCATGATCTGGACTATTTTAGGACAGGGTTGGGACAGTCGTCCTCGGTGCGCTGCAGCCGCTGGGCAAACAGGACTTATGTAAGTCTGCCGATAAGACGGGTGTGATTGCTCACCGTCTGGCCCAGGCGCTTGAACAATAAGCGATTTGAGCCGGCGGCCATCACCTTTGCTTTTGGTCTGAAGGAAGTTATCAGATCGCCATCAGATCACCATGCTTTCAAAATGCTGCGACAACATCCAGTAGTGATGGACCACATCAGAAACCAGCTGAAGCAGCTCTAACAGGCAGCAGTTTCTTCTAATCTACATTAATGGCCGACCACAATAACAATAACCTGGACTGGACACACAACACAGACGCCCTGGTCAAGAAGGGCAGTAGCAGACTGTTCCTGCTCAGGAGGCTGAGGTCTTTGGGAGTGCAGGGACCCCTCCTGAGGACTTTCTATGACTCTGTGGTGGGATCAGGCATCTTCTACGGGATAGTCTGCTGGTCCAGTAGCATCACGGACAGGGACAGGAAGAGGATGGACAGACTGGTAAGGAGGGCCAGCTCTGTCCTGGGATGTCCCCTGGACTCGGTGGAGGTGGTGGGAAACGGGAGGATGATGGCTAAGCTGTCATCCATGTTGAACAACACGTCCCCCCCCCTACAGGACACCCTGACAGCACTGGGCAGCTCCTTCAGGGAGCGGCTGCTCCCCCATCGCTGTGTGAAGGAGAGGTATCGTAGATCTTTCCTGCCGGCTGCTGTCAGACTGCACAATAAACATAACACCCGCTAGCACAATCTGAATATTATATATTCTGATATGTATATTGTATCCACCCTCTGTACTATGTGCAGGTATACAGGGGCGGAGTATCCCTTTACCTGGATTATTGTAAATGTACATCCTCTTTGTATATTCTGAATTCTATTCTATTTTATTTTTATCTTGCTCTTGCTGTTGTTGTGCTATAAATTTCCCCGTGTGGGACAATAAAGGACCTGAATCTGAATCTGTATCACAACCTCAGCGGTAAGCTGACCTTCTGTTTCCTGATTCAGCAAGAGTGTTTTGTCTGGCTGAGATGAGGGGAGGGTTAATAACCAGATTACCGCAGCGTGAGTGGGCCCCACCTGATCTCGAGTTTTTCTCTCCGCAGCATGAATACGCTGGTCCATCTCCTCCTCCATCTCGCTCAGCTGCATCGACGCCTGGTCCTGGGCCCTGTGGTGACGACACATCTGGTGAAGCTCTGTGACACCTGAGGCTTCAGACGTCAGTTTGCTCATTGATGAGGTCTTTCTTCTGTTTAGTTTTCAGCTTTCCTCTCCTGCAGCGGCTTTTAGGAGCCTCTTTTATTAGTGTGTTTCAAGCACACAATCATTTTTACATGTTATATTAGGATGGACAGATGGATACCGTTTGATGGCCAGGGCCAGGTTCTCCATCTCTGAGTTCTGTTGCTTGATCTCCTTGACGAAGATCATGATGACGTTCTCCAGCTGTGGGATGAGTCTGGGCTCAGTCAGACTGAGGTTCTGGTACAGTGTTGCTGCCATCTCACTCCTGGAAGACAGTCAGGGTCTGACATCAGCTTTGTTCTGAGGCAAAGATCCGTTATGTGCTTTACATTTTCAACAAAGACGCACGCGCATCACGGACGGTTAGTGGATCAGAGAAGCTCCTGCAATCCAAAAACATGTCCAGACCAACTGTTAGCACCAAAACTGGATCAGGTTTACAATCCAGCCTAGTTAGCATCTCTGAAATCTACTTTAATTAAGCAACCTGCACACAGAAATGAGCGTTTTAAGTTTGTTTTGAATGCTTCTGGTCAAATTCAAATCCTTGTGTTCCTCCCCCGGTTGATACACATAGGTTCAATGCTAGCATAGGTTGGTAATCCTGCTGTTATGCAAAGCTAAGCTAACCTGCTGAGGGCTCATCTGTCTGAATGTCACTGTCATTAAGTCACCCAAAAGTGTGGCTGCTTTCATAACTCGTCAAAGATGATTATTAAAGGCCATAATAAAGAAAAAAGCAGCTAAAACAACAACTTTTCAGCCATATTTAGAAGGTTTGTTATGAATTGTCAAGTCTCCTGTGTCAGACTGGGTAAAATTTGGGTCATATACTGAAGGGCAGGTTATGTGAGTGTGTGTGTGTGTGTGTGTGTGTGTTTGAGAGAGAGACAGTTTGTCTTCTGACAGGACAGACTGGCTGTATAATACCAGGGTAAACAGACACTGTTGCCTCAGTGTCAATAACTCACATCATCTCACATTTACTGCGCCACCATGCAGTCACACACCCGCTCCACAACAGAATCTCCCACAAACAGGTCAAGACAAACAAACAGTTCATAGAAACGGTCGTCAGGTTGTAAATCTTGCAACAGTATAAAACAAGGCATCTGACCGCTCATCTGGGACAACTCATTAAACTCCGGCTCAGTGTATTCAAAGAACTCGAGACCCCTCCATAACTGACCCAAAATCTCCTTTTATAACAGGGAGAAACAGGCGCCTGTGCTGAGTTGGGTGCTCTGTGGTCGCTCAGCTGACTCAAGTGTAGCGAAGACGGCACCACTGTGACAATCGATGTCTCTCTGCCACAGAAAAGCAACACGAGGATGAAGTCCCGTGTCAGGACCGGGGCCACATCGAAAACCCCGTCCCTCACAGAGCTGCATCCATGTTGGATAGTTGTGAACGATCAGATCTGAAGGTTATTAAATACCACACATAAAACTCTTTTTTCTTGATTCCAGCGTCAGCCTGAACATTCATTAGACTTGAAAATGCTGTATAGCTGATTAACAAACGGATTTTTCAATTTTACTGGGGTGTCCAGGGCTACCCCCTGCTGGGCCCTTGGAGACTGAGTTTGGCCCCCTGGTGCCAAAACCCAAAACCTGACAACATGACTCAGCTTAAAAGATACTGTACATTTCCTGGATGCAGTGGGACACATCATCAGTGATGTATCCTGGGTTCATAGGGTGTTTCGGGTCTCACAACATCATACACCCTCGCCCAGGCGACCCAGCCGGGGTGATCAAGACCCCGCTTGTGTCCCAGTAGCAACCCACGGATCTGCCCTTTTCAGCCACAGCCACCTCTCTGCAGCTTCACTTGTGGATTTGATGGCCCTTCTGTCCCTGTGACTCCCAAACGGCCAAAGACTTTACAGAGGGAGCGTCCTGCAAAGCCTCTACAGCCAACTTCTATGGGCTCGTAGAAGGTCCTCCAGCCCCACACTCCTCCACCAGCTCCTGATACTTGGCACGTTTCCTTTCGTTGGCTTCCTCAATCCGCTCTTCCCAGGGCACTGTAAGCTCCAGCATGATCAGGTGTTTCGAAGCCTCTGAGATGATGATCATGTCTGGCCGTAGAGATGTTGTTACGATGTGCTGGGGGAATATCAGTGGTTTTCCCAGGTCAACATGCAGTTGCCAATCAGGAGCTGTGTGGAGGAGTCCCGTTGTTATCTGTGGACCTGCACGAGGTCTCTCCAGCTTTTATGAAGGAGATTGCCTTCTTCAGAGGTGCTAATGGCCAAGGCTATGCTCTCAGCCACTGCTTTGAGTACCTGGTCGTGGCGCCAGTGATAGCGACCATCAGCCAGGGACTTTGGGCAGCTGCTGAGGAGATGTTCCAGGGAGCCTCTTCCGGAGCAAAGGGAACAGGTGGGTGTCTCACTCGTTCCCCACGCATGGAGGTTTGCTGGGCTAGAGACTGGAACCGGACGCGGTGGAAGTCTGCCTGCATGATGTTTGACCAGGTAACTTTGCGCTGTAACGCGCTCTCCCACCTTGTCCATGCCCCCTGCTGCCGGAGTCCCACTGCCCTACCCACTCGCTCTTCCTCCACGCCTGCTCGGACCTCCTCCTGAAGTAGGTGGTTTCTCTCTTTGCCCCGGGCATGGCTGACTTGGGTCTTTGGGAAGTAGCCCAAGCCTTGTTCTTCCTGTTGCCATGGCCCCAACTAGTGCCTTTTGCCTTAGGCGTGACTCAGCCACATCCACTGCCTTTTCTGCCTTCCACTTCCTTCCTGTCTTCACCTCAATCCCGGCTGATGACACCTTGCAGTCTCTGTACTGTAGGGCTTCTCTTGTGCCACCTTAAATCCTTCAGTGAGTCCACCCTTGTCCCGTACAGTGCAGCTAACTTTGCTATCATCAATTGTCATTGTCATCAGTCGTGTGTGTGTGTGTGTGTGTGTGTGTGTGTGTGTGCGTCAGAAGCACATTAGTAGCTGGTTGTCTAAAGCTGATAATAATTCAGCATTTTCAAGTAAATCTTTGTGGCCCGGCAGCACTGCTAATGTACAGACTGTTAATGTGAAAGGTTCCACGTTACTAGAGGGAAATGTATTAGAAGCCAGTTTAGAAGCCACCATTCCCCATGGACATCCCTTCAGTCTGTGTTCCAGACCATCTGGACCTGTCCAGTCATCTGGTGGCTCCCACCACCTGCAGACTGAACTCAACATCTGCTGCCGTCTTCACCCGCCGAAGGTTCGGTCTGGGATCAGCCCCGATCAGTCGAATGTTTAAGGTTTAAGTTACATAACCTGAAGCGGCAGCAGAGGAAAAACACCTCCGAGAGGCGGAGAAGACAAAACTGCACAATGCGAAACTAGAAATGCTTGTGGTTTGAAAATAACTTAACCCTTCTGTAGAGACCGAAACGGTGAAGATCAGAAAAGTAGGCCATACAGGGTGAAAGGCTGTCACATAAAAAGGTGTTTTGGCTGAATAAAAGTCTGTGTCCGATGGAAGAACGACGCATTATTCACTCAGCTGTGCGCGGGGTCAAATAAGCTGGATATGCGTGCGGGAGAAAAGTTGACAACATAACACACAAATTTACGTGACCCGAAAACACCCGTCCACCCTGTCAGCCTCCCCCCCGAACAGGTGTTTGCTCACCTGGGGATGAACTTGGACTGCTCGCCCATTTTGTTCTCAAAGTTGACCCAAGCGACGGACACTTCCCCGCCGTCCGCCTCCATCACCTCCCCGTAGCGGTCGTGGAAGCCGCTGATGAATTCCATCAGGGTGACGGTGCCGTCCTGGTCCACGTCCAGCCGGTTAAATATCCGCTCGGCCTCCTCCGTGGACACCTGCAGCTCGGCGCAGATGGTGAGGAACTCGTTTTTCTCGATCTGCCCGGAGTGATCCACGTCGTAGGTGTTAAAGAGCGAGCGCAGCCGTTCCCGCTCCTCTGCGCTCATGCCCGTGATGGACGGCTGAGTCCGTCTAAAACACACGAAGGTTCTTTAGAGACTCACAAAAGACCAACCGAGTTTTCCCCTCCAGACACCAGCAAAACCGAGCCTGGAACTTCCGATCTGTCTGCTTTTTACTCCAACATCCGCACAGCTGTTACGCATCGCGAACATTTCGATCCATTCTGACGATTCTCGCTTCTGTTCCAGCTGCTCTCTTTAGGTTTGGTTACAGCCAGAGCGAAATCTGAAGGACTGGAACGCGGCTGTGTCCGGTAACCTTCCGTCGGGACCTGCCTGTGAGCGTCCGAGCGCGCACGCGCGTCGCTGGAAGCGATCTCGTCGTGGGGGGTTTGACGTCGTGCAGCTGTTTTACGCACAGATCTGAAGAGACTTTATTAGCCGGTATAGGTCAATGTTGCAGTGTTGAATGACTGACTGACTGAATGAATGAACTTTCGATGTATTTTTGATCATTAATGATTAGAATCAAACCTTAAGCTGCTTCAATCATAGAATCAAGCGACATCCTGTAAAACTGGAGCGAAGCAACTGACTAAACTGTGTCTAATGTGGCCAAAACTACCCTGAAGTTCCATTTTGTACTGAACCATTAATAAAAAGAGTATAATGATGCTTTTGGTAATGGGTAACAACAAATAAAGACACTGTTGTTGAGATCAGTGTAAAAAAAATCCCTCTCTTTAATTGTTTACTAAGAATTTTGGGGGTGGATGGATGAATAGATGGAGGGCTGGAAGGTTCAAAACTGCGTGTTCCTCTCAAATTTTAATGTATTGTGTGTTTTTGGACAGCAAATCTAAGCTTACAGTGCATTTCTCTCACACCTCATGTAGGCTGACATGCGTTCTCACCTGGACACCAGCAGCCCTTCACAGTCTGAAAGGCCCCCCTCACTTCCTGCATCATCATCGTCCATCTCCATGCCATCTTTGCTCCCCAGGCCCCGCTCCTGGAACCCGCCAATAAACTCCTCCAGCGTCACCGTGCCGTCTCTGTCCACGTCCAGGCGGTCGAAGATCCCGTCAGCCTCCTGGGGCGAGACCTGGAGCTCCTGACAGATGGTAAAGAACTCGTTCTTCTCAATGCATCCCGAATTGTCCACATCGTAGGCATGAAAGAGTGATCTCAGCCGCTTCTCTTGGTCCTCACCCATGTGAGCGGATGCCATCGTTTTGGTTTGGAGTTCTTGAGATACTGGAGCTTAAATGGAACCAGCTTAAGTGAACATTACATGTCCGTGTGGTGAAGTCTGAGCTCGGCCAGGCTGGAGCCTGGATGTGTAGAAAAAGAAGACTCAGGGTCCTCCACTACCTTGCTTTTATACCCATCCTTTCTTCGTTCCTCTTGTTCCTGGTAAACACTTTCTATTTTGTAACCCTCAAAGATTTGTGTAACGAATGCTGTTAAACCATGAACTGGCATTAAAGTGCAAGAATCATTTTCAGGGAGATCTCATGAAAAACGGGCATTTCGGAGCAGAGGTACAACACAACCCAACATTTGACAGGTCACCAGCAGATGATCTGGTTCCGAACTGCATCTCCTTGATTGTGATTATGTTGTTTTGTTATAGTTTTCATGCTACAGATGATAAATGAACAGATAAAAAGATTTCAAAGCCACTCTTCTGTGCTGGATCTGCAAAGTTAACGGAAGAAGAGGTGAATTTGACCTCCACCCGTGTCCTCCTGACACGTGTGTATAGAATCCTCCGGTGTAAGGAATCCTGCTGGATCCTGCTTTGAAGGATGAAGCCACGTCTAATTAACACTTATGTAATAACACTGGCAGCAGGGACAGGAGGGCCAGAAATGAGGCCAATAAGCAGACAGAGTCAACACAATGATGGACGTGCACTCTTGACAGCCGCAGCCTCTTATAGATAACAGATCTGGGGCTTCCACTGGTTCCAGTATCCCAACACTCCAGCTGGGAATTAGAAACCAGTCACCTCAATGAGCTGCATATCCAAAGGGTGGTGGGGGGACGTCAGGCCTCAGGTAAAGACGCAGAAATATGTGAGACTAATGCCAATGAGAGAGGGAGAGAAAGGGAGGGATCATGTGATCACCCGCACTTATCTGCGTGTGTTTGTCCAGGGAGTGGTGCGCTCCAAACGAACACTTCCTACATGTGAACGCACCATATGCCGAGACACACACGCGCGCGCACATGCCAGTTTATATTTTACGTGCCGGTGATCGGGGGAATTCCGATGGTCAGGCCGGAAGAAATACGCGACTAATTGCGCACAGCACGCGCAAGCCCCCCGAAACGCAATTCGATTTTTAACATCGAGGAACTCACTTATGACTGTCAACTTTACATCTCTGTCCGGCTTTGCGGGTCGCGGCCCTGTTAAATCGTGACATGCCAGCAGGACAGTCTCACCTGTCGGCGGCGTGTTCAGCACACTCGTGATTAACCAAAATCCTTGGCAACCGAACCTACCTGCTTTTACTGTATCTGCAGCCCTGCGACTTGTGGAAAGTGTAGGTCGAATAAGTTTCTTCTGTTTGTTTCTGCAAGTGCAAGCGAATTTTGAATGTGCAGTTCACACTGTTCCCGCACGAGGGAGACAGAGTCACATAAACAATTAAAATATTAACAATATTTAACAAACTTTTGTAATATAAAAGTGAGAATTTGTAGAAATACCACACGAGATTAAGAAAACAAACACCACTGAAACCATATTTCAATTTGTATCTAGTCAGTAAAGAGTTTTATTGTGGCAGTATTAACATATAAAACAATGTTTTTTTTCTTAACATATAAACATTCAAAATTTCACTTCACTTAACAAAGTTCATAAGGCTTGTTCATCCCAGAAACTGGTTCTGGGTCATTACTTAGGGATTTATTGATTTTTTTTTGTCTGATTCCTTGAAATTATTCATCCCAGAGGTTTTCTTTTATTATTATTCAAAATATTTTAAAAAGAAAAGGTTGGGGGGAAAGAATAAATAATCTTACTAATCAATAAAACAGCAAAACATTCAACCAACAATCAAAGGAACAAAGTGACCGTGCAAGAGGTTCTGCTACTGTACATGCCCACACAACACTGAAATCACTGAAATTATGGACTGAACAGCTCATTTGTCTCTGCTGTCACATGATGCCACGAGGAGTTTTGCATATCTTAGACCTGAGTTCAAATATTTAAAATCTCAAATGAATCAAAGACAGTTGTTTTTGCAGGTGTAACCTGGATATGCTGGCACTGAGTCTGATAGCTGACACTTAAACGGAAGCTTCGTAAATATTTGACCTCTGGTTTGGTTTGAGTTTACCGCATGTGACATGGACAGGTGGGCGATTAGATAATGCGTTTCATCACAGTTTTATTTAAATACACACACACACACACACCCTTGTACTTCTGTCTTTATGAGGACTTTCAGAGACAATAAATAACCTTGGCTCACACCCAAAACGTCGCCTCTACCTGTTGAACCTTAACCTTCAAGCATCCCTCTATAGTTGTGAGGACCAGACAAATTGGCCTCATTTTTGAGATGGAATGCAGATTTCGGTCCTTGCTACACAACGTGTACAAGAAAACACACACACACCAAAATAGCATCCTTGCTGTCTGAACTCAGTGTTCAAAGGAAGAGGCATACCATTAACTCATATAAATAAAGTTTAGAAAAGCTACAAAGCAATATAACGCTACGGTGTCATATGCTTCACCCTCAAAGAGGACGTGCCCTTCAAAATAAAAGCGCTGTTTTCTATTCCTGTTTAGCATTTTCAAAGACATAAACACTCAGATGACGCTCAAATGAAGTTACGCTCTGACAGTAATGAGGTTAATGTGGGCGTTAGCATTTAGCATCTGTAGTAATTTACACACAGCACGACAGGATGACGAAGCTAAATACCTTCAGCCCTCGTTAAAGTGTTGGGGACGTTCCCGTTTCCCCACCAGCAGAGGGAAAACGGGAACGTCCCCAACTGATGCATCTCCAACTCCTGATCAGTACAAAAGCACAAAGAACATGCATTCATCTACGATGGGCAAGACAGCTATGGCAACATCCGGATTGCTTCACAAAGGCGAGACGCACAGGGGGAGGAAGCAAGGACATGTCTTAGGTCCTCTTTTTTTGTGTGCATACCACAATTATTAACAGGGTATTTACAGATGAGGCGGCGCGAGTCGCACTGGTGTGGTTACAAAGCATCAAAGTCAATGGTAGATCAGCTCGACCTGCTGTCCTGGCGGCCGTTTTGGACCTCGGCTCGCTTTTAGCACACGAGCGGCAACATGAATGCACGTGCTTCCGCTGCTATACTTCCTACATGCTTAAAGCAGGAAACACAAGGCTCCGGACAGACTCAGACAGATGGGAGCAAGTAGGCAGGTGAATCTCTGGATATGGTGATAAATGCATGTTATGGATAAACTATATGTTGTGATTAGATGCCCTTTATTTTTTGGTATTTTTCAAATATGTATTGATATTTCAAACATACACTGCAAATGCCCCTTCCTGAGAAGTTGATCCGGATTAAACTACTTTTTAAGCAACCTTTACCTAAGCTCTCATATATATTTATATATATAAATATATATAATTTTTGGGGGAATAACAGCTAGTTCCACTTGACTTTGAGTCCTCGCTGCATCGGTGTTCTGCTCTCATCTCGGTCCAGAGCCACTTCATCACACAGGACAGGCACTCAGTGCAGTCAACATTCACACTCTGATGGCTGTAGGTTCCTAAAAGTGACTGATGCATCTGTCGTCAGGGTTACAGGTGGAGTTAGATGATGTTTTAACTAACTGCTGTGTGGCTAATGTATTAAAGCAAACTTTAATGCAGGAGGGGTTTTTTGCAGCGTAGTCACCGCCTGTGGCTCCAGCGAGCCAGAAGTGTAAATAAACCTTCACCAAACGTTTACAGCATTAGCCACCAATGCTACATCTTCAGTCATTTCACAGATGTAATCAGAGCCTCCCCGTGAACCATCTTTCACTGTAAGAAATGAGGATGTGTAGGGAAGGTAGACTGTATGAAGTTGGGTTTCGGAGGTGAACTCTGGCCTGGAGTGATCACTATCTGAGGTCTGGTTAAAAATACAGTAGGATTTTTTTCAATTTAAAAAAATGCCACCTCAACTTCTAGTTTTATTTTAGGTCTGGAAAGTGTTTTTATCGAAAAATATCACCATCGAACCCCACAAATCTGGAAAAAGTCCAGGTATTCTCAAAATGAGGCCGACGCAGCCTTAAAGTATGGCGCTAACTCAGCACATTAATGATCCGAAGACACAGAAAACCGAACCCCGTCTGAGGATAAAATTGTGATATTTGTATACCGCCTCTGATAATCTTTCCCACCTTTTTCTTGTCTCCAAATGCCTTATTTTAAAATAGTAAAGATGCACTAGCTGACTCAGCTGACGTAGGTAACATTTAGATCCAAAGACATTACGATTTTAAACAAAACACACAAGATTTACCACTACAAACAGATTTTTCTGCTGCTTTCTTCTTATTCTTCTCCAAAAATGACATCACATAATCTGAAACAGTTCTAATCTGCAGTGTATGTAAAAGGTTTGTGCTATAGCCTTTGTAAGAAAAGGGTGCTAAAGTCAACAAATCCTGACAGCAGAATTAAAAAATACCTTAATTTTTTTCTTTTCTCAACACCCATCTCCCTAATAAATGTCAATAAAGACTTTTTTTGTGACCTTTTTTGTAAACTCTTAATTTGAAAATAAGCTTGAAGTAGAATCTCTGACTGAAAAATTTCCTGAAAGTCCTGAATTGCATAAAAATGTACAAAACATTAAAAACAACTCATTTAAGATCAGCATTAATTAGCAATATTTCTGCTTTTGCTTTTAAATATATAGGTATATATATAATGCACCTCTTCCTGTGGCTGTTCCTTCTTCCGTCCACGCTCCCTCCGTCATGACTGACAGGCTCTCTGACCAATCGGGTGCTGCTCTGAGGAAACCTCTGCTCCTTGTCAGCATCAGGAGCGAACAGACCATCCCTGAAGCCACCATAGTGTTTTTTATTCCCTTTTCCATCACTTTCCTCCATCCATCTCCTCACTGCCGCTCAAGAACTTCCCAGCTTCCTGTTCCCACCCCAAACTGTCGATCTTAACATGTGATTGGATCCCAGATGCGTCCTGACACTAAAAGGTAACATTAGAAATTTCGATGAAGGATTGCTCTTCAAATAGGTTGGTGAAACTGGTTATTTCAGGTTGTTGTTGATTGAAGACTGGATAAAATCTGAAATGACATGTTAAGACGACAGTGGGGCTCGTTCCGTCTCCTCTCCTCCTCCTTCAGTCGGACCACAGGTTCTCCATGGCCATGCTGATCTTGCACAGGATCCAGCGCCGCAGAGGGCAGTAATACTCGTAGTGGAACTGCTCGAACTCCGGCGTCTGACGGATCTCGTGCAGGAACGACACGTCGATGTCGGACTCCAGGAGCAGCAGCAGCGTTGGCACGGTGACAAGCAGGACGCCCATCACCACGGCAACGAAGCGGGCCACGCTCAGCAAGCACGTGTTCACCCTCTCGTTGGACGAGAGCAGGCGCAGGCCGCTGCTCAGGACGCCGCCCGCGTGAGCCCTGGCGGCCTGGCGGGCGCGCTCGTACGCTCGGTCTCGCTCCCGCTCGGCCTCAAGGCGCGCCTGAATCTCGGGGTCGGCGTGGAGCTCCCTCAGCATCCTGGCCGGGCTCTGGGCCGGGGAGGAGAAGAGGACATCGACGCCGCGCTGGCTGTCATCGATGGGGGTGGGCAGCATGCTGGCGCAGGGGCTGCAGCAGCCAGACACAAAACATATTCACTGTAGCAACAGGCAGAAGAGGGCGTCGCCAAGGCAACACAGCAGTTTCCAGCTCGAGTTACCATATTTTGAAACTCCACCAACCTGTAGGCCAGCTCTGAGATGGTGAGCGGGCTGCTGCCCTCGTCCTCGTCCTCCGGTTCGACTTCAGCCCGGTGTGTCTGTGGTCGCAGAGTGGCGGTTTCCATAGAAACCTGAGGAGACTGTGGCTCTTCGCTTGGCCCGGCATTATTTTTCTCCACGCCTTGCTCTGAGTCTGCAGACGGAGGTTTGAGAGGAGACAAAGGGACGGAATTCTTTATGGCAGCAGCACCTGGTGAGGATGAGACAGAAGCAGAAAGTCCAAAATTGCGTTTGCGTTAAACTGCATCTTACAGACGTGAAGATTCCCTTTGTTCTAATTAAATGAGGCAAAAATCACCATCGAGCTGAGGCTTTTCACACAAATTTGACACTTTGAAATCATTTTGAGAAGTTTCACTGTAATGTGCCATCTATTATCTTGCAGAACTAATGAACAATATCTGTTGTCTCTTAAAAAAACAAAGGTGATCTACTGGGCGCTAACTGCTACCAACCAGTTTAACCCCTGGAGCCCAGAGAGCTTTGAACCAGGAACTTTGTCACTGTGGGATCAACCACTGCACCACAGGATATCTGCTTAACAGTCGGATACAATTAAGTCCTGCAGTTGGAGATGTCCGCCGCGCGATGGCGCTATTGTACGTATGAACTGCAGCGGTCGGGGACGTCATCAGCTTCTCTGTCATAAAACCACATCAGTAGCCGAAGACAACGATCGGGATCTTCATGGAACACAAAACAAAAACGTTGCTGGGAATCCAGACACGCAAAAAAAAAATTCGAGGTACGTAAACCAGACAAATCAGTTGCCATGGCAACTCATTACAACTCGATTTTAAGAAGGGGGGTGGGGTGAAGCGGTGCAAAACCCAAGGAAAGTGAATTACAGTTACCATGGAAATGAGGGGTGTGTGGGCTAAAAAGAGGGGAGCAGGAAGAGAAAAAAAATGTATTCTGCCCTCTCCCTTGTTGGGGTCACCTGTTCCATCACTGGTGTCTCATCCTGGGTGGAACCTGGACATCTCATTGCTAACTTTCACGCTCATATTATGTCAGTTGGTTTAGACCAGTCTGTCCACCTCTGCCCTAAATGTACGTGTTCAGAACGTGGAGGGGGTACCCGGAGTACCCGGAGTACCCGGAGTACCCGGAGTACCTGGAGTACCTGGAGTACCCAGAGGGAACCCACACAGACACGGGGAGATTATGAAAACTCCAGAGCGTTCAAACCCGGGTGGTTCTTGCTGTGCTAACCACTGCAACCCATGTGCTGCCTCATTACCACAAATCTCCTCTAATTTATATAATCAAGTCTGGTGACTGTGCGACTTGTGTGTCATAATAACAAAGCTTCTTCTATTCTTGTCTCAACGTGACCTCTGGCCATCCAGAGTCCAGCTCCCGCTGCCCAACCTATTTCTTCTGACCATCTCCTAAATGTCAACCGATACTGTATCTCTACCACACACAAAAGGCTACACGCACATTCAAGTTCCTCTGCAGGTATGTCCGAAAATACACACTTATTCAATGCAGTCGTCCTTCTTTTATAGGTTCTTTTTGCAGCGTGGATCCTGCAGCATATGTTCTGCGTGCGGCTGGAATGATAGGTCGCATCCTAAAGCCGTTCAGTCTGTGCTGGGATGAGATGAACTCGGCTGCAGAGGGTCTGGAGTTTGTGCTGACTTTAGCCAGGCTGTATTACCGCCTCTGTCTCGTTAGCAAGGACACGAACGCACAAGATGTCCTTTTCTGCGGAGCGCCGCTCATTAAAATATCGAGCTCTCAGATGCTCCCAAGATGAGGAGATTCGCACCACAAGGCGACAGATTCCGCTCGCAGTTGAGGAGCGGCGGGGCTTCCCCCGGTGGGGAAGCGTTGAAAGGACTTTACACATGTTCATGTTCACCTTCGGTATATTTATGAGTGAGGCAGACGAGCTGTCATTCACAGGCAGACAGGCTTATTTTCTACTGAGGGATAAATAAATCTATCAAAAATACTAATAAATGAATTCAATGGTGCTTTTTTTCCTCATTGTGTCAGCTTTTATGCTGAGGAATGTGTGGTTTCTTTGTCCTGTGTTTAAGGTTTCTATTTAAGCATTAAATACAATCTATAACACACACACACACACACACACACACACGCACGCACACACACACACACACGCACACGCACACACACACTGCAGTTGGGATTTTTACCAGATGACCAAGAGCTTCCTGATGCAGTTGCCACAACAAAGCCGACAATCTAAACATGCAGATAACGTTGCTGCTCAACTCTGCGTCTATTTTAACGTGCACGTGGAGCGTTGTGCCACAGTAGATCTGCTGCCTGCGCCCCCGACTCTTACTCTGCTCCAACGCATTCCTCGGAACCCCCGCGTTGATTTCGGCGACGTGGCCCCCGTGTCCCACCAGCCGCACGTAGACGTCGCGGGCGGTGTGGTTGGCGATGCGCAGATGGAGGCTTCGGCGAGTCGTGATCTTCACTTGGCACCTCAGGGTCTCGGCCGCGGCCACCGAGGACGCCTGCTCATCCGTGGACACCTTTGGCTGGAACACTTCCAGGGCGCCGGCCTCTCCGTCTCCGTTCATCTCTGGAGTCGAGTCCCCTCCGAGGCCTCCGGTTGTGCCCTGACTCACACCTCCGGAGGAGCCACCTCGTTCCTCCGCCCCCGACTCCAGACCGCTCTGCATGGCGTCACCGCTGTGTCCTTGCTCCAGAATCTCCACTGTCCCGTCTGATGATGAAGCCCAAACCCCCCCCCACCCTACCGATAGGGCACCCAGCTGACGCTCAGATGGCTACACACACACACACACACACACACACACACACGCGCGCAGTGATGGTGAGAGACAGCCACAGATACCCTCCCTCTGATGGTTGGGCCTCTTGTGAATGTCAGCCATGTTAACAAAGCGAGGGGGGGCATTAGAGGAGGATCAGGCCCAAAGCTCGGCCTCTATATATAACCTGGTGTTCTGGGCCCCAGTGGGGCCACTTAATCTAACTCTGATTACAGGAGGACCTGACCCAGGAGGGGACGGGGATCATTTTCTTTTCCTCTCTATCTTTATTTCTGACACCTTCGGTTCTGTTTTCCACCACAGAAGATCCGTCACTCCAACGGGATGAGCAGAAGATCTTACAAAGATGGTAATTTGCTTGGTCCGGGGCCCAAAGGTTCGCTGGGAGTGTGTTAGTAGGTTGTTTTAGGGTTGTAATCTTATGATCTTCAACTTTCTCGGTGCATCTTAATGGACGACACCTCAAACGTGACGACAGATTCTAAATCTTAGTAAAAGACAGAAACAGGTCGACAAACGGTCTCTGTTTCCGGTCTTTGGGCCCTGGACAGGTTTGTTTAATTCCTGGACCTGGTTTTTGTCGATCCTGGGTGTTCAGAGAGGTCGATGAGGATTTGGCCTGATAAGAAACGGGCAGGCTGGATAAACATAACAAGGTCGACCGCGTCCTTGGGTCAGCTTCTTGTTTCCCCACTAATGGAGAGATTACCACTCTGAATATAGACGGTGATCCCAGACCAGCCCCGGGACAGTTCATCCTAAAGTCCTCGCAGCGGCCTGTAAAATCCGGCTCCAGTTACTCATTACCATTTAATTTACATCCACGAAGTGTATCGCTCTGCTGAATTACATCCAAATGAGTCGGACGTGAATTCTCACACCCTCTGTGACCGTTACCGTCCCACATGGCGTCTTTACTGGTATAATGGAAAACTGAGGCTCACGTCTGACTCCTGATTCCAGTCAGGATGTGTCTCCTTCATGTTTGCGGCTGCTGCTTGATCCAGTCGGACCACTTTGGCATATTTGAAGGACAGGTGAAGGTCAGCGCAGCACTGCTAACGGTAAAAGTGTGATCGCATTTGGTTGCCGTGGCGCCATGCTCAAGTGGCTCTGAGGTCCAGAGTGCTTTTATCATCGTTTTCCAGGCTTTCTGTTACTCCTGTCCATGGGAAGATTCACCCAATCACTGTCAGCTTCCATATTATTAGGAGAGCAACGCGAGCTCCAAGAATCTTATTTCCGAACCCGTATCTCTTCCTCAAGGGCTGCACGCGATCCTGATTTGATGAGTTCCTCCTGCCCCACCTGAGACAGAAGCTTTACCGCTGCAGCACTTTGACTGTGAGCCAAGGATTGATTTTTTTCTCCAAATGGGATGAGGAAAGATGAGAGGAGGAGGAGGAGGAGATTGGAAGGGGAAGGCCGTAAAGGCTGTCAGCAGGTCCATCGGCAGCTTCAAGAGTGATGGCCTGGCAGCGCCATTGGACAGGACATGTGTTAAGGCCCATGGAGCATCGGCGTGAGAGGGGAGAGAGGAGGGAGGAGGAGACGTAAAGGGTGAACTGACGCAGGCAATGAGGTAACAGGGGAGGAAGGACTCCTCACATGTGGAGGACACACACTTGTGCCCTGTGATGTGCAGAGAAGAGAGTACATGGATGAAATATAAATCACAGCAGCAGTAACTCAGCAGAGCCCGACCCCGTGAGGACAGGAAGTCGACGCCGTTTCCATTTTGTCCTCCCTTCTTCTTCACCTCTGCTCCTCCCCCCTTATCGGCCTTTATTAAGCTGGATGAAGTTACTGATCTCCAAAGGGGGAGAAAACAAAAACCCATGCTAGTTTTCAACCCTCTCATGGGAGAGAAACTGATCCTAATTCAGCTGTGAGCCGCTTGTCACCAACTGAGTCAGCTGATGGACAGATTAACTTAAATATCCTCTGGCAACCGTCACCTACAGAGTGTGTAAGGCAACATTCTCCTCCAGAAAATCATTCATGGGCTTTATACCACATACATGCATAAGCTTATACACACACAAACTAAACTGAATCAGACCTTCAGAGCGGAAATTGGAAATTGAATTTTCATCCACAATAATATGTGCTGGGCCTGTTTCCCTGCGATTACAAAGGGCTTCTTCCGCTGCAAAACACACACACACACACACACACACACACCCACACCCACACCCACACCCACATACACACACACACACACACACACGGACAGTCAAACACATGGACAGACACACACAGGCATGCTGCAGAAAACCACAGAGGATCATGGGAGGAGTATTTTTAGCATGCTGTCATTGGTGTCTCCAGGGAGACAAGACTGATGGAGGGATGTGAGCATCAGCTGCTCAATTAACATGTTGTGTCTGCGGGTCGCGCATGTACATGCGCTTTTTTCCTACACAAGGGAAACACCATGTGACTTTGCAGAGGCCTTCATTTGGAAGCCATGAACATGTGTTTGCCTGTTCAGAGGTCCTACCGTTGTCTCCAGTGGTGTCTTCACACTCGGTGGTGGAAGGCAGCGCGGGAAGCAGCGGCTCCATGTTCATGATGAGGTTCTTATGACTCAAGGAGTTAAAACTGCGGCTCTGACCAAACTGGACTCTGAAAACACACAATAAAAAAAAAAAAATATCAAAGTGTTGCACCGTGCTGAAAACGGCTGAAAATTAGGAAGTTTTCCAACTTGAGCGTACCTGCACACCTCTGGTGCCTCCCTCTGGATCTTCGAGCTGGCTTCAATCACCTCCTTGGCTACTCTCCCGCTGGCAGGACGATGCCAACAAGATAATTACAAATTCTGTCAGTTCACATTCTGAAACAGCAGCATTAATGGAACATCGTGTACGATATGGCTTATATTTGATGATAAGACCAGTGGGATGATGTCAGAGGTTGTGCTTCCTGTGTTTTGCAGTGCTAGCTCACACTGCTGGACTTTCTGTGATGCTGCGTGGTGCGGTACTACATTAGGTCCATCGGTACTTCTATGCAAATGTGGACAAAGCATATGCTGTAGGCTAATAAGCATGTTAAACGAAATGCTGCTTCTATTAAAAGAATTCCTTCATCTGTGGACAGCAAAAGCTCTTTACTCTCAGCTTTTCCAATAATAGCGATATTCCCTGTTTTATAACCCCACCATATGCCAAAAACTCTTTTTTTAGCCCTTTAATCGACCTGCGCTACTCAGCTGATGAAATTTGCTCGACTGAAGTTTAATCCTGCTAAAGCAGTTTGTCTGGGAGGAGAATCACAGCTAATGTGGCTTCAGAAGCAAACTGAGACTTTAGTTTGATGTGAGGGCCAGCGCCCAGCACCCGGGGGATGCTGAATGTGTACGCTAATGTAAGGAAAGTCAAGGCACAGCTGAATCATGCTGACGGGAAACGCTGGAAAGGACGTGCTGCAGGTGGGCGGAGCCGAGTCTAAAACACACACACCATCCTGCCTCACCTGTATCTGAACCTGCTGCCTTTGAAGAAGATGTTACTGCTACAAACTGTCTTGATCTGACTGGATTTTGCACACCTGAGGAATTAAAAACATAAAAGAGAACAAACAGGATGATTGCTTTTATGCCAAAAATACCACAGCAATACACATGAAAGATAAGTGGCAGTGGACGTCAGAGCTCCGTGTTTGGGTCAGGGTAATTTACAGCGGGAACTTCAGAGCCGAGACAATGCCAGAGTTCATCATCTAACCTGGGAAGGAGACAGCGAGGCTGCCCTGTGAGGCTGCCTCCACAAACTCATGATTTGATTAAGACGCTCTGTCGCGCGCCTGACACCCGAGATGACATCCCCTCCCTCTCTCGCCGCTCCACGCCGACACATGAGCAGCCATACTCCCACTTAATTCTGCCCCACAGCCTCTGCACACAGCTGCAGGTTGCAGTTAACGCCCCAGATGTGACGTTTAAGTGCTATAAACTGCTGCTAGCGCCTCCACCAGCCCCGGGACAGAATCACGGCTTGTCTGCACCCCCCCCCCCCACCCCCCCCAAAAAAAGCCTCTGTCTTCCCACTTGTGCCACTGCCCCCAGCGTGTTTCCACTCCTGACAATTGTCACTCAATATTTAGCGCTGAGGGCAATCAGCTGCTCCCCAGTGAAGGACAGGAGGAGGACAAGGACTGGCCGGAAATTAAAGTGCAAGTGGAAAACCTGCTTTGCATTTTAATCTTGAAAGGGACAAAATAAAATACGTATTAGAATATGTAGAAGAATCCCAAAATAGCAGATCTGTATAAAGATCCCTTCATCATCATGTTCTTACTTCTCCTCATCCACCTGTTTCACAGCTCTTTTTCTGCTTCTCCTGCTCTTTTTCTGCAGCTGCATCTCGTTGCCTCTTTGACTCCACCCTTTTCTCTTTCTTAAGCTCATCCTCCTTCCTTTTCCTCATCTTGTGCTCTTCCCGCTGCAGCTCATCAGCTCCACCCCTGAAGAATCTTAATCTGAGTAGGTAAATAATGGTAATCGATGACATGACCCACAGCAACAGCTTTGGGACAGGCCATGATCCTCATCAAATACGCCGATCCCTTAAAGAGCTCTGAATATGTTGTGCGTGTGTGGGCATGTTTGTGTTTGCAGACGCACTTGTAGAAGGCCTGGTTCTCCACTCCGCACTTCCAGAGGTGTTTACAGGCTGCAGGCGTCAAGGTATGAAATGTCAACACCAGTTTCTTCTGTCGGGAGAAGGACAGAGACACAGGTGGAGGGTGAGAAATGCCGTTACATGTTAATAAAGCCAACCTGAGCGCGTGATGGGGGGGGTGCGAAACACTGCTGCCAGGACAAAGAACGCTCAGCTGGCAACAGACACAGGGAAGAAAGAGTCTTAAGGACTCAGGGTGGGTGTGTTCCTGTAAATGTCCGGTCTTCGGCCCCATGATGCCAAATCAATGCTGTTCGATGAAGAGCAAGAGTGTGGGAGCCGTCAGATCGATAACGTTGTGACTCATAACAGCGTTCACAACAGTGTCGACCTGTTAATGTGCAGCATCGGCTGTGCTGTGATTTACTGTGTCCTGGTCCAGCCTGTAGGCAGCAATGCTCCACAGCTCCCACATCACTGGTATTACACCGTAATTACACTGTTATTACTCCGGCATGTTGCTGTGATTAACACGCATTGGCAGCTGCGGCCATGTGTGCATTTGTGAAAATACCCAAACGCCACCTTTGAGAGGATTACAACATTGTTTCATCCCACTTTGACCGACATGCAGAAGGCGACAGTGAGAAACTCCCCAGTGGTGCAAAACAGCAGCACTCCTGAAAACACACTCTGGCTGCACCTGACGTGCTGGAAGAACGAGAGCCGTTACAGCCAGCACCCCCCCGATACTCCACATCACCCTCTAATTGGTTTCAAGGTTCACGGATGGGTAAATACTGGGTTACTTTTCAAAAAAAACAAAAATACACACAGCAGATTTTTTATGTCTTACATGATGTGCACTTATTTTATTTTTTTTGGGGGGGGTTATGGGAGCACATTTAAGTGACTGAATTTGAAAAATAAAACAAGGGAAAGCGCGCCATCAGCTCAAAGTGGGACTCAAATCCATGTGTTGAAGGTGAACTAACAGAGGTGAGGACAGAGAATCATGCAGCGATTCCGTCACACGATGGAAACATGAGCAGCATGTCAACACAGGCTAAATGCTAATAACAAACAAACAAACAAACAAACAAACAAACATACACATACATTTACTTCAATGTGCAGAGGCTGACTCAAATGAATCATGTACATGAGCAAAAAAATCAATTTAACCAAAAGAAAAACCGACGTGGGAAGGAAAAGAAATGGTTGATAAAGAAAAGATGTGAAATGCTTCTGCCAATAACATTAAAAGGAGGGGGGGGGGGGGTCATATGTAAGTGGTTTAATGCCACTATTTTCACTTATATTTACTCACCAGTGATGTCTATGTGTACACACACCCACACACACACAGAGGAGAGACAGAAACACAGAGATAAAACTGCAGCTTCCGCCAGCAGGGATGTGAAAGAAAGACAAATGAGCAGGCGGAGGGATGGCTGAGAGGAAATGACTGAGACGGCCAGAGAGAGTAGTCAGGTGACTCCTTAACTGATGGGCAAATAAGAAAACAAGTAAACAAAGCAAAACAGCTGGACTGTTTTCGCAAAATGGAGGCGGCGGAGGCATCTACAGAGTACAGATGA
The DNA here is from genome assembly GCF_901000725.2 of Takifugu rubripes. Taxonomy (NCBI): domain Eukaryota; kingdom Metazoa; phylum Chordata; class Actinopteri; order Tetraodontiformes; family Tetraodontidae; genus Takifugu; species Takifugu rubripes. Next base: position 12,108,377 of record NC_042305.1, read on the forward strand.
TGGGTCCCAAATACATGAAAGGTCTCGTTTAACATCTAATATTAAATAAAATGGATTTATGTGTGTGTATGTGTGTGTCACAATATCACACAAGCCCGGTTTCTTAGACTGTGTAAGAGTACTAGTAGAAAGAAAGAACAGGAGGGATGTACAGGAAGTGGAGTTATAGGCCATAAAGCAGCCATGTTTAATCTCCCATGTTAGAGGTTCGAGCAGTTCATCCCCGCGATGACGTCACCACGATGGAGAAACCGCTTTTACAAAAACTCACAAACGCGCCGCGCTCACCTCCTTCTGAATCCCAATGACGTAAAAGGTTTTCCCTTCGAACTTCAGCTTGCTCACGTCAGTCCTGCAACAGAGCGCCAGTGTTCCATCAACGCCAGAGTTCGTCCAGACCAGACCGGTTTCAACCAACACGGGCGATTATCTTCGATTATTTACCTTTAAAGATGTCTAACGACGCCTCAACTTAATTCCGCCGTGTGAAAGTAATTAAACATGCAGTCGATGATGACAGAGATGGAATAACGCACTGTTCATGATATAGCCCAGATAGAAATGAGGGAACTGTTTGCCTCGTCTTCGCAGATGAACCTTTTATGCTACCGTGTTGGTTTCAAATATAAAAGGCTCATTTTTTACCATTTGAGGAGATGGATCCTCTTGTTCCCTTGGAAGACCACAAACCCCTTGGCAGTAAATCCGAGGAAGGCCGTGGAGCCAGTGAAGTCCTGCACACAAGTACCATGATAATTGATTAAATTACAAGGGGACCAACAGCATGGAGGCATCTGGGTGATGAAACGCCACGGTAACAGCATTTTCATTTGTCTGCCCATCTCCTTACTCGAGCCCTTTACCCTGATGGGTGTAAATAATAACATTATACAAGGATAAAATTCTGGACCTGAAGGTCCCGATCAGTAAGGTTCTGACCTTCGTCTGGCTAATGTCACTCACACTGAGCCTCTCAATCGCAACAGCTGCACTTGCAACAACCGGCTATACCTGAAATCGCCCGTTCGTAACCCAGGCGATGATGCGCGAACATACTTAACTGTCTCTAAAACTAGTAGATCCTGTCAGAAAGATATCAAGACATTCTTTTTCTGTAAATGCTGAAGGCAAAGCTCTGTTAGCAAAAGCAAAAGTTGCTGCAACGGTGCCGTTACCTTGCAGGGGTGAGGGTCCACTCCGTAGGTCTCGAGGCTGTGGGCCCTCTGGAGCATATTAAGCTCTGCTAGTGCCGAACACTGACCCCTGTGAGACGGGAGAGGAGATATTTATATCAGCATAAACACACCGGTGAGAGAAGCTGCAGGTGCCTTGTAGACACGCCACCCACAGGAACCCATCGTCGTGAGCCACCTCAGGCCTCCAGTGTCTGATAATCTGCCTGCTGCTAATCCTGCCGGTTGGACCTCTGGGGCAAACAGGGGGATTTCAGTGTTCTGCCTGTCTGTGCTGGGGGAAATGAAGGATTTGTCTTTGATGCTCTATAATCCCTGTAAGTGTGACAGTTATAGACCCAGAACGTAATGCACGGGCCCCCAAAGCGACCACGGGGGACGTCGCCGGATGGGACGTGATCCCGTTGCAGTGTTGCAGGTTACATGTCGGCGTTTTAATAAACCTCTCTGAAAATCTGCCCATTAAATGAGTGTGGCGTCGACAGTGAGGTGCCCTTCATTTCAGAACAAACGGAAAAGCGGCGGAGCGCCGTCTCCGCCCGTCACCTGGATCAAACAGAGGCGTCTGTTTCACCTGAGCTCGTTCTTGTGGATCTCGATGATCTTGCGCTCCAGTTTGAGGGACTGTTTTGGAAACAGCTTGAAGTCTCTGATGTAGTCTGACGGGTGCTCCTCTGGGTCGTAGTCCCCGAGTTCAGCTGAAGACAGACGCCAGATCAGTGACAATGTGCTCCAAAATGGTGGCAAAGATGTGAACGAGTGGAAGCAACAGAATACGTCAGTTGGTCAACAGGGTTCAAAACTACAGCAGGATTTAAGGAAAAGCACCTGTGTCTGAAGACAAAAGGACTGCATCGTAACGCCATTCATTCACACATCCCTCCATCCATCCCTCCATCTATCCAAGCATCCATGCATCCATCCATCTTCCAAGCATCATCCATCCATTTATGCATCAACCATCTATCTAACCATCCATCCATGCATCCATCTATCTAACCATCCATCCATGCATCCATCTATCTAACCATCCATCCATCGATGCATCCATCCATCCATCCATCCATCCATCCATCCATCCATCCATCCATCCATCCATCGCTGTGCAGTTGAGCCCACCCTGAACGATGCAGGCCCCCAGGTAGGCAGCTTCAGCAAAGGGACACAGAAGTCGACCGTGATAGATATCCCTCTTCAGCTGGAGGTATAGAAGATACCTGCTTACACACATACACACACACACACACACACACACACACACATAAACACACATGATAGGTTTTATTTACAGTGTGTCTCATGGTGATTAATAGTCAGTGGAAAAAGGCAATCTCTCCTTCTCTCCTTCCCATCTCTTCCCTTCTGTCCCACCCATCTGTGTCTGTACCTGGTCAGCTCCTCCTTGATTTTCATTGGCTCGCTGGGGTAGAACTTGACCCGGAAGCACATGGTGTAGGGCTGCTGGGCCACTGAAGGTGAGAGGAATATATGTGAGGAAGGAGCAGAGAGGACAGGTGGAGTTAGAAGCAGAATGCTGAGATTCCTGGTGATTAAACCGTCTTTACACTCCTGACAGTTGTGACCCCACAAGAGACAGAAAAAGGCTGGAACCAGGCCCATTTGATGCTAATTAAAGGAAATTTTTCAATCTGGGTGCCGTGAAACCACATATAAGTGTGTCCTCGGTAGTCAAAGTCATGGTCAATACACTGACGGGTAGAGAGTACCCCCCCCACTCTGCCTTTAATGGTGAGATCGTCCCCTGGGCGCCTTGACGGCTCATATTACCACAGGAGAGGCAGCTTTTATACTGACACTAACAGGAGAGAGGCACCTCTAAAAACTATTCAAAAATATATTTTCAAGGAAAGATTTGGCAAAACACGTAGACAGTGACGTACGTGGAGCTGAGACGAGACGCGCAAACCAGAAAACTGATCTGAGAGTAAATCCTGCCAGAGGGAGACATGATGTGTCAGTGTCACTCTGCTCAACACCCGTCCTCCATCCCTGCCTCGCCTCGCTCCCTCCTTCCAGAGTTCACTGTTCATCTGTCATCATCGTCCCTCCCCCATCACACGGGCTCATATTTCTCCTTAATCACCCTTCCCTGCTCGTTCCCTCCTTGATTGTGTCACTAAGAGCTGCTGAAGAGCAATAATGCAAACGTGTCGTCGGGCGTGTGATAGATGAGAACCTTTCACAGGAAAAAAAAAACACACACCGGGATTTAATTTCACCTCCAGTAAATGTCATCGCAGTCATTTCTCATTTTACAGATGATGAGGATTTCCATTTTAATGTAACATTTGCTTATTTTGTTCTTCTGCCACTGCTCCTTATTTTTGGATGTCTCATTCTCCTAGCACTTTGGAACTTTCTTTTTTCTTTTTTCGAAGTTCCGCGCTTGTCACTTTGTCTTAATCGACTCTCTGTTTAGGCCCCTGCGGTGTTCCTGTGGTCTCTGCCCTTGTTTGTCTCTGGTAGTGCATAAATGTTTGTTTGTATTTTCCATGCTATGGGCTAGATGTTAAAGCTTACACATCCTTAATTTATTTAGCAGAATAGTGTTGGACACGTTAAAGTTAAAATAATAATTTAATAAAGTTTAAAAATAAACCAATGGAGATGATCCTTACACACTAAAACATGGATTCACAGTCAGAGGGGGCTCGTGAGTGCTCGCATATGTAGCAACCATTCAGGGCTGGGAAAGACTGTGAGTTTATTGTGTAAGTAAACTCACAGTAGAAGCTATGGGATGTGCAATAAATCTGAAGTTTTAATCTTTGACAGTTCTTCTTCATGCTGAAGTCAGGGCGGCGTCGACCACTAGGGGGCGTTAACTCGGTTAAATAATGTGAGTCGATAGTGAAAACTTCAACCTCACACGCAGCTCTGGGAAAAACCAATACAGCCTTGCCAGAGAACAAATGAACATACTTGCATGCATGCCATATACAGATACAGGCAAAGGCATATTCAGCATCACGAAAAAGGCAAAACACAAACCAAAAAACGACAGACAGCGCAGGGGCGACTCTTACATTTCATTTGTCGAGCCACAGGCTTGTTGGGCTCCAGCCAGTGCTGAGAGTGAAGAATATGGAGGAAAATGTTGTTAAAAACAGCAGATATCTAAACACTGACATCACAAATCCAAAATCTCTCTTAAAGTTCCAATGCACAACAAAATAAAACGATAATACGGAAATAGACCACAAAACAACAGATTAGTCACGCTATGTGAATTTGGCCTTAAAATATATCAGTGTGGGTGTTAAATGGAGCAGCAGTTACCCTCTGTTTCTCCGGATCCACATAACGGATGCCAAAGTAGTCTTTCTCCAGTAGGTTGTAGTGGTTACACACGTGGTCCAACAGGAACTGTCCTTTGGTGTCTCTCTGTAAACACAAGAAACACACCAACACTGAAATCCACATGCTGACTGGATGGTGAGACCAGGCTACAGCCCATAACGTCATGTGTTTCTCCTGCAGCATCTTTTAAACCATCTGTGCACCAGAGATGGGAAAAAACTCTCATTAATGAGATTTTTATGATGCAGGAACATGTTTTGCATGTCTGTAAACCTCATTAATTTAACATTTTCATCTTAAATTCACAAACGCTCCGTGTTTGCTTCAAGAGTCAACATTTTGATTACAAAGAATAAAATATTACTGCCGTGATTTTCTTTTCTTTTTTTTTTACACAAACTGCATTGAGTTTTGGAATAAAATGTCCTGCTTGCAAATCTTTATAAAAAGAATTTTAATGTTGCAGATGGCATATTTATTTATTATTTATCAATGGCAGATAAACAACATTCAGGAGAGCTCATAGAAATTTGAGAGAAAAAAAAGTTACATTCATAAACATTTTGGAAAACAGCTTCATGGAGAAATGGGTTCATCCAGAACTTGTGAAAATCAACGGTGGCGTTTAGCTGTGAGCTCTTCTCTCCTCTGGTTGTTGGGGTAACAGCCGCAGGTCACCAAACCTTGACTAATCTGTTTAGAATTGCAAAACCCCCTTTGCTCAGCGCGTTCTCGCTCTGTTGGTCTAAGGTAAAAAGAGAGTTTTCTTTTGTTTTTACAACCCCCCCCCCCCCCCACACACACACACACACAAAAAAAACCAAATAAAAAATCACCACCATGAATCTAGATTTACAAATCAGTGATCAAATCTGATTGGACAGGATCAGATGCTCTGATGAGTTCTGCTGGAACTGGACTGGCTCACCTGGCAGCAATAAACACAGCAACCACACACACACACACTCACAAACTCACACACAGACAACACTCTCTCTGTGAAATGTCAGTCTGTGTGTGTGTGTGTGTGTGTGTGTGTGATGACTAAATCACAAGAGCAAACAGTTTTCTGCTAAATTAATCATTTGTGCTTAACTGAGCACAGAATTCACCTCCATCAGCAGGTCATAGAGCAGTTTTAACACACACACACACGCACACACACACGGACCCACACACACACACACACACACACACAGGGTCAAGGTTGTTTCTTTAGTTAATTATAAGTCATGTTACTCGTTAACTGTAGCACCTCCAGGATAACTGGGCACATCTTTTAGGATAATTAAACACATTCATCAGCGTCAGTCATCCTGCATTCTGCCACCTAAACTGAACTAGTTCAGACTTTCGGAGCAGAAATTCTCGGAGAACGTGACGCAGGACACAAATGAGGATCACTCACTACTGAGAAGCTAGCAGCAAGAATCCTGCTGGGAGTTCGACATTATGATCCAGATACTGCGGTACAGCACTGAGGTGGGAAAACACGAAGCTGGCAGTCAAAATAAATGGAGAAGGATGAAACCAGGGCAAGCTGAGAATGAGGTTTTTTTTTATTTCCTTCAGTTCTGCATATAATAATCTCGACCAATAGTCGGGTAGAACGCGCTCAGCCTTTGCCTCCCTTAATTTATCGCTGTGCTGGAACATCCAACTGGTGCAAAGGATGCGAGAACAGGGATTCGTGGCTCATTCACACTGAATACGGAGAGTGACTGAAGCTGCAGTTAGGCGGTCACGGGGGAAGGACAGCGTAGCCCGAGCAGGTCATTTTTCACTGCGGCGTCCTCAACCCTGGGACAGCCGGGACGCCCTCTCACATACCAATCTTCAGGACGCTTGTCGGAACAGAAACGCTGCACCGATAATTCCAGGTGCTTCCTCACCTCGTGTTGATCCACCACAACAGACCTTGGTCGTGTCTTGACTCAGGCTTCCCCCATAACCTTGTGTGTCCTGACATCAGATGAGTCAGTTGTGAAGTGCGTTTGACGCAAGTGTGAATTCCTCTGTTTGGTCAGAACTGTAATCATTTACAGGAAACCTTCTCAATAAACGCACCGCTGAGTCACAAGCAATCTGTTCCGTGTAGCAACGGCGTCCAGGGAACAGCCAAGAGGAGAGATACATCATTCCTACAAACACGAGTGTGTCAAGGCAAAACTGGATGAGAGCGAAACATGCATGAGGGTTGTTGTTGCTCTGCGCTGGACTGCGCACGAGACCAGTGTCACGGCAGCTTTACGCTGCATCCGGATGGCGTTTCAGCAAAGCCAAACACTGTTGTAACGCAGGAAACAGTTCAGCGCCATGAAAAATGAATACGAGCTAAAGAATGCGCGGGAGCTCACGCACGGGCTGTCCACACAAATGAACTACAAAGAAGACATTATCACATCAATAATTAATGCCCGTTCCCAACTGGTTCGGCCTGTTTTACCGGTCTTCAGTGGCCACCTCACGCAGCAAGAGCGCCATCTTTTTGAGCTGGTTAGTCACTATTTTGCTGGCTGGATCGGTCTTGGTCGTGGTGAACACACAGCAGTCTGTTGCGCTAGCCAGACGCCAGCATCAACAGCCAGGCATCAGGCGCTCCGATTATTAGAGTTTAGGCATCATTTGTTGTTGCTGTGTCACATCTGTGTCCTACTACTCAATGCTTGTGGGAAACCCAGCTTTAGGTACCGTGGATGTCCCCTAAGACCTTTCTAACAGCAGCAATTAGTGTCTGCTGAAGCATAACATCCTGATTGGCCGACTCAGCATTATTGCGACATGTGTCGAAGCTGTAAATCAGGTGTGTGCTAGCGGGTGTAGCTGTGCTTGCCTCCATGCGTGCCTGCCTGCCTGGGACCGATGTGTTAGAGTGTCTGTGCGCGAGTGTCCGTTTCTCTTGTGTGTGGACGTGTGGTTTAGCTGCAGCCGCGCTGTTTCATCTGAGCAGCACACTGATGGAGGAGCGATAACAGGGCCCGGGTGGAAGAGATGACCACAGCCGAGCTGTAGACCGTTTCAGGGCAGATCATCAAATATCACCCTTAGTCTGTCTGAGCAGACACTTGTGGGCAGAAGTGGAGGCGCCAAGAAAGAAGCGATGGAGTGATGCGGAGTGAAGAACAGCCAAACCGCGAGGCTAATCAGTTGGAAAGAAAAAGGCTGATAAACTGGACACAGCAGACAGGCAGTGATGGGGAGTTGGGGGGGGGGGTGAAGAGTCTATGTCACGTCCAACAAGGGCTGGATACATATTTTATACATCCAAAGGCTTGACATTAAAAATTAACCCTGTCATCCTGTCGCTACATGATCTCACCTAATGAAGGCAAAGTGCACTCCTCTCTGGCTGGCCTGAACACACGCACACAGACACATGCATGCATGCACACAGACACACAGACACACACACACACTGTAAATAGAGTCTAGAACACATTTAGTTTCGTAAAGTGCAAAGTGCACTTGAATTGTACGCTTCGATGTTTCCCTCCATGTTTTTTTCTCGATAAAGTGACCTCTTAAACCAGCCGAGACAAATAAATGGGAAAAATAGAAAACCATCAACCTACTAAATATAACAATACTTAAAATCAATTATTCATCCCCACAGCGTAAATCGTTAAGTGTAGTGAAGTGAAGTGAAGTGAAGTTTGGAACCTTAATAAAATATAGTGCCACTTCTCCGGTAGCACCATTCATGCTAAGTGTAAATGCTAAAGCTTATCAGACATGAAAGTATAAAAGTACAACTATGTTATTACATTAAACCCACTGGTCGGATTAAGGCGAAACAATTATATGTTGAACTGGGAAGGCCTTTGTGATCCAACATTACTTGAAAATGAGCCAAGGAGACTCATGTTCAGAGGCTAGCACCCTGGATGTCCCAGCCCGCTATGGCACGCCATGTTGTTTAATTAATATGCATCCCAGCTCAATTATGACCGCTCCTTATCGACCAGCACGATTCATTTCACAGCACCCTGAACCTAATTAGCTCATCTGAAACGCTGTAATGGGAGACAGCATTACATTTATCCAAACGTTTATCTGCATTAAGTGACAGAAACACATAGTATAGGACTTTAAAGCTGACAATATCCTTTATTGGCAAGCAAATCTATTGAAACACAAATATGCCACTCTGGTTCATGGGTTTCCTCTGATATCACAGCAGTTTGTCCTGGTGGAAATGAAGAGTCCAGTTTTAGGTTTCAAGTTGATCAATCAGCTTATTTATCTGCCAATGAGTTTAACATGTAAAGAGGCTTTTTGTAGGGGTGTCCAGTCATTAAGAACACGGCTAAGGCTGAATTTCTGAGGGGTCCTTGCCTCCAGCCATGCCTCCCACACCGTTTATCAGCCAAAGCCACCTTTGTCTTGTGCCTGAATGAGGAAACTAAAGTCGTCAGCGTTAAGGACAGATAAAGGCCCAGTGGGGTAAATCAGGGTGGCACCTACACAGATCTGGATTTCTATCGATCTCGTAAGCTGCATCAGAGAAGATGAGGTTGAACCGCTGACCCTTGCTGGCCGTGTCTTTCCGTTAGCAAGCAAACGAAAGTCAATGAAGAGTAATTTTGCTTTGTGTGTTAGAAAATTCCAGCTCGCTTCCTTCTTCTTTGGGAGGTGAATCAGAGAGAGGGCTGCCCTGGGTTGATGCATTAGCACATTAGCCGATACTGGTATTATCTTCACATATTCCAATACTATAATTGGAATTAGCTGCTTATTGACATTACATGACACCGCTGTGAGCATCACTCATGTGACCTTGATGTAGGTGACACGTTATCATCACAGGCAGCTGGCGCGCAGATGATTTAAAACGTGCGGCGTGCAGTCACGGCTCAGCTAATCAGCTCAGAAACAGAGCTGTAAAATATCTCCGTGAGCAACGGCGATGATGATGGCGCGCAGATGAGGCGGCCGCACTGACGCAACTGTCTAATGTTTCTCACAAAGAGGTTTTGATTTGCTTGGACAGCGTTTATGTTCCTGCCTGTGTGTCAGTAAAAGTTCATACAAACCGTGCAGCCATAATGAAATTAAACACGCTGCATTCTGGGATTTTATTGCATCAGCTGTGTGTGTGTGTGTGTGTGCGTGTGTGTGTGTGTGTGGCCTCTCCCAGCAGCTATGAAAGAAATATGATATGAAATATGACCTGACAGCCTCTCTAACTGAAGCTGGGAGCAATACGCCAAATCAAAGTAATGCATTATAAAAATAAAACTGCTGGATTTGCCTTTATAGACCGACAATGTGCCATCAACGTGATGAGCTCAAGGTACGGGGCGACCATATTGGTTATCTAATGCTGATATCAGTGACCTTAGACCTCCCCTCGTCCTTCGACAGCTACACCTCACATTCCAAATACTATTTTTCTTAACTCCCAGTGTTTTTTTTTTCTTTTAAACCCTCGCAGCTCTTGAAACAGGACCGAACATTTCATCCTATTCCTCTTATCATCCATCTCGACTCTCCTTTGATGTCTCCCGGCCCGCCCTCTCTTCCCGCCTCTCCTCTCCTCTCCTCTCCTCAGAAAGTCAGAAAGAGGGGATTATGTCTCTTTAGTCATTTTTGGATGAGCATCAAAGAGGCGCCGGCGAGGGAGATAAGAATAGAAAAAGGGATGCTATTTATAAGCACATCTGAAGAAACGCGCACATGAGTTCACAGCAGCTTACACTCATCAGTCCATCCACACCAGGAACTCTCTCCCCCATCATTTCTTTTGCCTCCACCTCTCCTGCCTTGTTTTAAATCTGTCTGCTCCTGTGTGTTAATTATTTCATAAGCCTGCAACATAGTCACATCAAACGTGAGCAGTCGTGCCTCATCACCATCTCTCACTTCCACGGACCCATCCTTCATCCTCTCGGACTTGAGCCCGGTCCGGTGGTGTAAAGTCGCCACGCGTGCGGTCGATGTGACGCCGGAATATCTGAACCATGGAGAACAAGTGGATGCATTGGAGGAAAATGTCAGCTCACAAAGTCTTTAAATAGAATACAGATGGTCCCCACAGGAATAGAAATAGACGCTCCTTTAGGATGGATTTCCAGGTTCCGGTCGCTGCAGAGATGGTTGTCAGATGTGATGAATGAATGTCTGCGAATTGTGTGCGCACAGACACACACACACACACACACACACACACACATACCTACTTAGACGACAATTGGGAGCGGATGAACGAACACCCCACCTTTCCGAACCCAACTTTCTGAATGGTTTAGAGAGAAGGTGCGAACATTTTTGGATTCAGAAAAAAATCCTTAATACCAAAATCGTTTGATTTGATTTTTTAAAGCCTTTTTTCTGCAGTCTGATTTTTAACAGCAGTTTGGGGACAATCAGGGACAAACCTTTGGGGACCTTGATTATACACATTTCCTAATATAAGTTATCTTTGGGGTCTTATTTCTTTTAAGTCAGTTAATTATGATAGTCAAGTTTGAATTGGACTTTTTGTTTGTTTATGGCAAATGGCCACTATAGAGATTCATGTCAATGCAGGGCCAGAGCTTCCTGAAATCAGTTTAATGCTCACTGAAGCAACACAAAACAGAACGATAGTTGTACCAGTAATTATAAAGTGTTCCAAAAAAGAAAAGGGGATCCACGTGACCTGCATGTGGATCAGAACACAGGTAATACCAACATTGGGCTTTTCATAACAAAATCAACAATTGCAAAATGAATTCAAAACAATTACAGGCTCTCCAGCTCTGAATTATGTCCTGCTGCTCCTAGAGTCTTCAGGAAAGTTGACATTTATGTAACGTATGTATGGTAGGTATGAATGTATATATTGGTACCTCCCCCAATTCCAAATGAATGACTACAAAACAGCTGAAATCAAATGACTATGAAACACAGCTGACATCACCAAAACATAACACCTCTTAGAACTGTCAAGGCAAGAAATAGTCTGAAAATTAAGTATTAAACAGAAAGTTGCTTAGCTTACCTTATTGAAAATTAACATGGTGAATGAACAAGGATAGAAATAGGAAAGCTTTTAAATGCTTGTTTGCCTCTTCAGGGCAGTAATTCTGTTTCTCACATAGTGTTTTACATCCGTCCAGGTTCGATCTTTCAGAGTCTCCGATTCATTTTGCAGACAGAGCATGCAATCGTGCTTGGCAGGTACTGTGAATGTTGTGATGAAGTTCATCAGGTGTTTCTCCACTGCCTGAGCTTCTTCTGTTGTCCATTTACGCCTGTGTCTCTCTGCTCGTACTGTGAAGAAACAAATGAAGATTTATGTAATAGTGTAAAATGAGAAAAGCATCAAATATTCAAGACAGATCTAAGCAGACAAACACATGATCATCTGTCTCTGAGAAATGACTGAGGATCTTCTGGTTGTTCACACCCTTGTCTTCCTATACGGATCGCAATGAAAGGGTACAATACTCAAAGAGCAAAGGATAAAATCATCATTCTCTTTGGACGTTGGAAGTTATAACCTGGTCTAGGTTGAGTAGCAGCAGGTGCTCGCGCCAAAGATGCAGGTGTGTCTGTGACAGGCAGTATGTTCTCCATTTCAGTGTTGGTACACTCTTCTTCAGAGGTGTCACTTGAAGGTGCTTCATTGGAGTGTGTCACTGTCTCTAGGGGAAAAAAAACAAGACAATGAGAAAATATTCAAGCTAAAATTAACTTACGAATCCATAAATTTACAGGCACAAGTGAGTAGGGCACTTGTTAAAAAAAAAAAAAAAAAAGATAAGTAAAACTGTTTCAAAAATGTAAATGTATTTAGACAGCTGCTAATTTTAACCATGTGTTTAGGCTTCCTTTGACATCTTATTGTAACTGGATTAAAAATTAAGAACAAACCTTCGGGGTCAATTTCGATATCCTCCAGTGTCATGCCTTTGTACTTTGACACAGTCCCCCCCTCCATAGCCAGCAGCACTTTGCTCATTCTGGCCAGCTGCAGCGTTCCTTGAGGCAACCGATAATACTGTCTGTGGATGCGAATATCATGGCCTAAAAAGTCAGCCAATTGATCACAATCATTTTCCTCAAGGTTCAGGACCTGTGACATAGTTGCAATATGTTTTCGAAGCTTTGTTGAAGTCAGTGCCTCAGGATGTTGGGCACCACATAGTTGAGTAAATTTTTTAAGACACTCGCCCCCTCGATAGGCTGACGATGCTTCTGGTCTTCCAAACATGAACACATTATCACTGGGTACATGGCACAGCTCTCGCATCTCAACTAGCAACTCCATAGCCATCACCATGGATGGTTTTAGGAGGACAGGAACCATCCTACCCCTTTTCCCTCGGATTTCGACTCTTGTGAAGTACTCACACATTTTCTTCTCAAATGGAGTCAAGCAGATAGCCACATCATCATGCAACACTGACTTGTCACGGGACCTAAAGGCAGTCAGCAACATTCTTGACACCTCTCCTGCTCTTCTCCTGTTGAATGTAATGGCTAAAGCAAGCGTTACTTGAGCTAGGGCAGCATAGTTTTCTGGAGTGGGAGAGATTCTCAGCATTCTCTCTGCGACACTTTGCTGTTTTTCCATATGGAAGTTTAACAACTTCACATCTTCTGCAAAAGGTAGAATCTGTGGCATATTCCATTTTGCCTCTTTTAGGGTGTTTAATGCTGCAGAGGAGATGAACTCCTCCCATCTGCTATCATGTATTGATCTGTACCTTTTGGCATATTCTGCCATAACATTATCACCCATCATCATAGCATCACTCTCAACTATACTGGATATTTTTTTTAGACTGTGGCCAAGCTTGAGTGCTAAAGACGGGGTTTGATAAGCATTGGTTTCAGGATTGTATCCTGCCGTCTTCTTCACTGCAGCTATTACATGTGGGAAGTTCTTAGGAATGAAAAATTCCTCCAATCTCTTGAGTGGCGTAACTTTTTGAGCCTCGAGGACCAGTCTTCCAACTTCTCGCATCTTTTGCCTTATGTAGTCCTCATTATTCCCTTTATTCTTCAGTTTGTTGAACATATATTGTCCCAGTTGCAGGATGCAGTTGTCTTCTTGAACAGCATGTGACACTTCATCATAGTGCATTTTTGTTAAAATTTCCCGGAGGCCTTCACTAATCTCAACGCTGACAGGTGTGGTCAGAGCACACAGAGATCGAACTCTCTTTCGGCCAGCTTCAGGTGCATCCTTTCTTGGCTTCTCGTGACAGCCTTTCATATGTTTCCATAATGTCTTTTTTGAGTAAAGACCTTGGCAATATGCACAGTGAATAAAATCCTTAGCATGTCTGATCTTCTTTGTTCGATATCGTACAACAAGATGTCCTGTTCCTTTTCTCACTACATCTGTATTGTGAGCAAAGTTTCCCCTGTTCCTTAGAGTGGCAAGGCGAACTTTCCTTTCTTTGGAATTCTCTGGATAATAAAGTGCTTTTGCAACCTCCGGTTTATTGCGATGAACAGTTTTGAGATGTCGTGAGATTTTTGATGTTGGCTTGGAACAATAAAGGCAATAGTTCCTCCTGCCAGTCACATGATGATCTTCATCATTTGAGGTACACATTATTTGAATTGAAGGGTCTGCTGTCTCTGGGCTGATAGATGAACTGACTTTCTCATGACGGAGTGATGAGTTCCTCTTTCTCTTTTGGCCGATTGTCTTTTTCCCTGTTGGTCTATACTTCCTTCTTGTGTAGTCTTCCTCAGTACTACTGTCTTTGTTTCGGCTGAGAGCTGAGCTGCTTTCTTTTACTGAACTATTATCAACTGGCATTAATTGAAGCCATCGTAAAGTCTGTAGTTTGTTTTCAGAAGACAGAAATGTACTGTCATCAGAGCCAGATCCAGTAGAGTCAGGGATGTAATCAGCATCACTGTAGTCAGTATGACTACTCTCATCCATCGATTCAGCCGAAGTATCTTCTTTGGACTAAAAGAAATAAAAATAATCGATTCTTTTCCACATTTGATTGTACATTGATGCCATACAATAATGCCAATGTAGACAAATCAGCATGATTCAGGCAGTGAAATACTAAAGTTTAAACAATTCAAATCAATTGAGAATTTGTTTCAAGTAATGCAGTATTTTTTTTTTACTGCAATTTGAATTGAAACTGCAGAACTGATTAACACATTCAGATTGACTCCTTGATTCCCTTCATTAATTAGGGCCAATAAATAATTTTCATGATGAGAGATGAAGAAAACCACCTGACTTTGTCCAGATTTTAGTTTTGGGTTAAACTCATGAGTTACTGCATGAATCCATGAAATTTACATTTCTGAGAATTTGGCAGTAGATGGTAGTAGCTGAAACCTGGTAATTGAAAAACATACAAACAATGTTATAAGTCATATACCACAATTAAAGTAATTCAAAAGAAAAATGCACATAAAATTAAAATGATCTTAATTCACCAGTTTCAATATCTTTTTGTATGACAACTAAAATGTTTTTAAAAGGTTGTATTAAAATACATAAAGTAAAAATGAAGAGAGAGGCCACACAAATACCTAGATGATACTCACATTATCCAACTCTTCTAGCTGTTGATCAAGCAGCGCACGCTGGTGCAAAAGAAAGGCACGCCGCCTTTCAATTTGAGTTTGTTTTTTTCCCGAGTTTAAGGTGCTACACTTTAATGACTAATGGAAAAGATTGAACAAATAAATTATGTTAATTTCATCTAATTCCAAGTACTAGTTACATCATTATGGTTAATCCTACAGGAAAACCATGAAGAAAACTTACTGTGTTGCCATTGTAGGGTGAAGGCTCGAGACATTCAGAAGGAAGCAGCGACTGATGGCTGCTGTCCACGTCCTCATCCAATGATGGAGTGGTCACAGGGCAAGAGTGAACCTGCAGTTGTAGAAAGGGATTAATACAATGTTTGTGAAACCAATATTAATGATGGCTGACATGTTCTTCTCAAGATAAAGCTGCTTAGACACCAACACCTACGGCTATCCTACTAATGGGGACACTTACACACACACACACAACACACTTTCTCATTGAGCCAAAGTGGGGACACTTGCGTGTTTAGATGCAGTTGTCAACCTGTTGAGGTCTATTATAAGGATGTTGCTCTGAGCAAATACACCCATATTATCTGAGACACCCTCAGAGACATGGTAGCACTAACTAGAGATGAGAGAAGCCATCTGGATTTACAGTGTGCTCTCATATGTCCACTGATCAGGTGGTGACCTCAGCATAAACACAAGACTAAATGATCAGATATGATCAATAGTTACCAGCTACATGCATTTAGATGCAAAGTCACTTACTGTGTTGCCATTGTAGGGTGAAGGCTCGACACATTCAGAAGGAAGCAGCGACTGATGGCTGCTGTCCACGTCCTCATCCAAGGATGGAGTGGTCACAGGGCAAGAGTGAACCTGCAGTTGTAGAAAGGGATAAATACAATGTTTGTGAAACCAATATTAATGATGGCTGACATGTTCTTCTCAAGTTAAAGCTGCTTAGACACCAACACCTACGGCTATCCTACTAATGGGGACACTTACACACACACACTTTCTAGTTGAGCCAAAGTGGGGACACTCCTGTATTTGGACCCATCCCCCACCAATACACCAACGTATCCGACAACTCGGGACACTTAAAACACACTTTCTAGCTGAGCCAAAGTGGGGACACTTGCGTGTTTAGATGCAGTTGTCAACCTGTTGAGGTCTATTATAAGGATGTTGCTATGAGCAAACACACCCATATTATCTGAGACACCCTCAGAGACATGGTAGCACTAACTAGAGATGAGAGAAGCCATCTGGATTTACAGTGTGCTCTCGTATGTCCACTGATCAGGTGGTGACCTCAGCTTAAACACAAGACTAAATGATCAGATATGATCAATAGTTACCAGCTACATGCATTTAGATGCAAAGTCACTTACTGTGTTGCCATTGTAGGGTGAAGGCTCGACACATTCAGAAGGAAGCAGCGACTGATGGCTGCTGTCCACGTCCTCATCCAAGGATGGAGTGGTCACAGGGCAAGAGTGAACCTGCAGTTGTAGAAAGGGATAAATACAATGTTTGTGAAACCAATATTAATGATGGCTGACATGTTCTTCTCAAGTTAAAGCTGCTTAGACACCAACACCTACGGCTATCCTACTAATGGGGACACTTACACACACACACTTTCTCGTTGAGCCAAAGTGGGGACACTCCTGTATTTGGACTCATCTCCCACCAATACACAAACCTATCTGACAACTAGGGACACTTAAAACACACTTTCTCATTGAGCCAAAGTGGGGATACTTGCGTGTTTAGATGCAGTTGTCAACCTGTTGAGGTCTATTATAAGGATGTTGCTATGAGCAAACACACCCATATTATCTGAGACACCCTCAGAGACATGGTAGCACTAACTAGAGATGAGAGAAGCCATCTGGATTTACAGTGTGCTCTCGTATGTCCACTGATCAGGTGGTGACCTCAGCATAAAGCTTAAACACAAGACTAAATGATCAGATATGATCAATAGTTACCAGCTACATGCATTTAGATGCAAAGTCACTTACTGTGTTGCCATTGTAGGGTGAAGGCTCGACACATTCAGAAGGAAGCAGCGACTGATGGCTGCTGTCCACGTCCTCATCCAAGGATGGAGTGGTCACAGGGCAAGAGTGAACCTGCAGTTGTAGAAAGGGATAAATACAATGTTTGTGAAACCAATATTAATGATGGCTGACATGTTCTTCTCAAGTTAAAGCTGCTTAGACACCAACACCTACGGCTATCCTACTAATGGGGACACTTACACACACACACTTTCTCGTTGAGCCAAAGTGGGGACATTCCTGTATTTGGACTCATCTCCCACCAATACACAAACCTATCTGACAACTAGGGACACTTAAAACACACTTTCTAGCTGAGCCAAAGTGGGGACACTCCTGTATTTGGACTCATCTCCCACCAATACACAAACCTATCTGACAACTAGGGACACTTAAAACACACTTTCTCATTGAGCCAAAGTGGGGACACTTGCGTGTTTAGATGCAGTTGTCAACCTGTTGAGGTCTATTATAAGGATGTTGCTATGAGCAAATACACCCATATTATCTGAGACACCCTCAGAGACATGGTAGCACTAACTAGAGATGAGAGAAGCCATCTGGATTTACAGTGTGCTCTCATATGTCCACTGATCAGGTGGTGACCTCAGCATAAACACAAGACTAAATGATCAGATATGATCAATAGTTACCAGCTACATGCATTTAGATGCAAAGTCACTTACTGTGTTGCCATTGTAGGGTGAAGGCTCGACACATTCAGAAGGAAGCAGCGACTGATGGCTGCTGTCCACGTCCTCATCCAAGGATGGAGTGGTCACAGGGCAAGAGTGAACCTGCAGTTGTAGAAAGGGATAAATACAATGTTTGTGAAACCAATATTAATGATGGCTGACATGTTCTTCTCAAGTTAAAGCTGCTTAGACACCAACACCTACGGCTATCCTACTAATGGGGACACTTACACACACACACTTTCTAGTTGAGCCAAAGTGGGGACACTCCTGTATTTGGACCCATCCCCCACCAATACACCAACGTATCCGACAACTCGGGACACTTAAAACACACTTTCTAGCTGAGCCAAAGTGGGGACACTTGCGTGTTTAGATGCAGTTGTCAACCTGTTGAGGTCTATTATAAGGATGTTGCTATGAGCAAACACACCCATATTATCTGAGACACCCTCAGAGACATGGTAGCACTAACTAGAGATGAGAGAAGCCATCTGGATTTACAGTGTGCTCTCGTATGTCCACTGATCAGGTGGTGACCTCAGCATAAAGCTTAAACACAAGACTAAATGATCAGATATGATCAATAGTTACCAGCTACATGCATTTAGATGCAAAGTCACTTACTGTGTTGCCATTGTAGGGTGAAGGCTCTACACATTCAGAAGGAAGCAGCGACTGATGGCTGCTGTCCACGTCCTCATCCAAGGATGGAGTGGTCACAGGGCAAGAGTGAACCTGCAGTTCCACATAGAAATAGACCTGAAGAACACAGCTGCCACAAATCCTTTGCCACTTTAATCAGTTTTATATGGTAGAATTTTGAATATATAAGAATCGGTGTAAGATGAACTCATACTTTAAAGGTCTACACATTAGAAGAATGATGCATTATAATGTGTACATCACTTGTCTATGGAACATTAATTGCAACTTTCTGCATTTTTTTCCGTATTATAAACTAGACGATGGTTTAAAGGTTACCATACCTGTTTGCGCCATGGCCAGTCTGAATCGCCATAATTATATGTAACTTCTTCCCCTGCCATAATGTCTCTTATTGCAAAGAGACACAGATGTGGCATTCCGTTCACTGCAATTGTCCGCATTTTACAGTTTGGGATAATGTGCTCATCATTCACTAGTCTCCCAAGTGACTGGTCCTCCAGAGATGCATCAATACTATTTTGGAAGAATTGCATTAGGGCCAAACTTGAAGCTCTCTTGACTAAATTAAATTCTGAAATCCAGCAACTGTAGACATGGCATGTTTACTCATCTTACCAAAAATATTTCCCCTTCCATTGAAAATCAAAAAGAAATGTTGCTTCAGTACTGTTGTAGGTATTGGTGGCAGAATTGTCTAAAGATAGGAGTTTTCCTTTGTACTCCAGAACAAAATCTCCTTTGCTGAATGGCACTGAAGCAAAAACACCTCGCCCTTTGAGGAAAAAAAAAAATACAAACAAGGATGTTAGTGATAAGCTTGTACCAACCAGACCAGTGGTACATCCACTACACTGAAGCTCACTTTGAACACCACTAATGCATGCAGGTATGGAATAAATGGAAATGGAAAACTGACCTTTGTAAGAGCTGACAAATACCTCCCTAAGACCTGCCTTGTCAGTTTTACATTGTATATGCTTTTCTGCATCATGTTGTGGATTCAACCGTGGCTTCCTCCTGGAAGGATTCTTTAAATTGGAGCCACCATCAGCCATTGCTAAATCTGTTCACAAAATAAGTTTTTTGCACAAATTTAGGTCATCAAAGTGGTATTCCAAGAACTGTTCACAAAATTCTATTAACTTTATTTATGAACAAATGCAAACTCAGACTAAGAAATGGATTTACATATGGATGTAATATCCAAAGTTATAAACAGGGTATAGTTGTCAAAGTTCATACTGCAACAATTCTAAATTAAGCTACATAAATAAAATGCAAAATTAATGTATAAAATGCCTCTACTGTGCTCATTAGACGTAATCCAAGTGTGCTAAAGCATCTAATTTATTTAACTATTTTGTGTTTTGCATGCTCAACGCATATCTCTGAACCACGTAATTAAAGGGCCTTTAAAGGGCCTTGCTTCGCTCAGTTCCGGTTGAGTACGCGACACATTAAGATTCAGATTTGCATCAACTTTAACAAAACGATAGCAATGAGTTGTCTAACCTGGTCCATTTTATGTGACGATCTTCGCCAAACGTGCGGATGGTCTATAATCAATTTGACAAACATAACCAAGTGCTGACGTAGGGAAAATGGCACGGCCTAACCGCGGGTATGAAGTGGGTACCTGGACTGACCAGGCTGCACGTGAATCGAGCTCAACCGATAACGAACTAGCTCAAGATGTTGGTGTAAACGCTGATTTTATGTGTGCTCACATTATCCACTAACCCCGAAAGTATGAGGTTTTTAAGTTCTTAGTTCGCGTGAAAGGGTCTTTAATTACCTGTCTTTGTCGCGCTGATTCCTCCCAACTGCGGTGCCTCCAAATGAACGAGAACTTTCGCGAGATTTGATCAAACCAAGTTACGGCAGGGGTGGGGGTGGGGGGTGGGTTGAGGAAGGCTTGGCACAGGAAATGGAAGGTGCCAACTTGCGATATCAGTTATTGCAATACTGTATATAAAAACACATTACTGAAAAGGTGACACTTTACAATAGACCGTATATTTACGTATAAACGTACCTATATAGCTCAGCCAAAGTGTGATCATGAAGTATTTGGATAAAATGGGGAAAAAAAATGTTTTTAATGTATTTTGCAAAGCAACTGGGAAAGCTAAAACATACAGTTTGTCCATCACTGTTTGGGCACCAGCAGGCCTTTTTAAGAACAAAGGTCAGTCAAAAGATGGCTGTAAGGCCTTCATTGAACCCAGATAATCTTACCTTTTCCCATTTTTTTCACAAAAGCATTCACCAAGAGGGCTGAAATTTATTTATGTTTTTTTCAGATAGACATATTTTTTAGATAGATATATTTATCAGCGGGAGGTGCAGAGCCCATATGGAGAGCACCGGGCCCACTCAACCTCCTGAGGGTGCAACGTCGGTGAAAATATTAAAAAATCCCTTTTTTCACTTTGCAATTGTTCTGAAGTGCAAATCTTCACAATTTTTAACTATGCTGTCAAGAAAACTGGTTCAAGTTGGTTACATCTTGCAATGTGCTTCAGAACTTTGTTTCATTTTATAGGAGTTGTATTGTGATTGGATTCAGCAAATATCATCTTTGGTCTGAAAAATACCCACACGCCAATTTTTAAACCATTTTTTACCAAATGGCAGCCATTTAAATTTTAAAATTTGACATTTCTAAGTGTTGATGGCCATAGGTGAGGACTGGGGTGTAGATCGACTGGTAAATCGAGAGCTTTGCCTTCCGGCTCAGCTCCTTCTTCACCATGACGGATCGGTTAAGCGCCCGCATCACAGGCTGAGGAGTGTGATCCCCCTATAGTTGGAACACACCCTCTGGTCCCTACTAAAATAGGGACCACCACCCCGGTCTGCCAGTCCAAGGGCACTGCCCCCGATGTCCACGCAATGTTGCAGAGGCGTGTCACCCAGGACAGCCCTACAACATCCAGAGCCTTAAGATACCCCGGGCGGATCTCATCCGCTCCCGGAGCTCCTCCACCGGGCAGCTGTTTCACTACCTCGGCAACTTCTGCTCCGGAAATTGGATGGTCCACCTCCTGGTCATCTGACTCTGTTCCACCTTGAGGATACGTGTTGGTAGGATTGAGGAGCTCCTGGAAGTATTCCTTCCACCGCCGGATAATTGCCCCAGGAGACATCAGCAGCTCCCCACGCACACCTAACACGGTGTGGGCGAGTTGCCGCCTGCGGCCCCTAAGGTGCCGGACAGTTTGCCAGAATCTTCTCGGAGCAGACCGAAAGTCTTCTTCCATAGCCTCATCGAACTCCTCCCATGCCCGAGTTTTTGCCTCCGCGACTGTCACGGCCACAACCAGCTTAGCCAACCTGTACCGGTCAGCTGCTTCCGGAGACCCACAGACCAGCCATGACCTGTAGGCCTCTTTCTTCAGCTTGACGGCTCCCCTCACCTCTGGTGTCCACCATCGGGTACGGGGATTACCGCCACGACCAGCACCAGCGGCCTTGCAGCCATAGCTCGCGACAGCCGCCTCGACAATGGCGGAGCGGAAGATGGCCCATTCCGCCCTCGGAACACGATCAAAGCTCTGTCGGAGGTGGGAGTTGAAGACCAGCCTGACGGGTTCCTCCACCAAGCTTTCCCAACAGACCCTCACTAAGCGTTTGGGCCTGCCAGGTCCGCGCGGTGGCTTCCCCCCCACCTGATCCAACTCACCACCAGGTAGTGATCAGTTGACAGCTCTGCTCCTCTCTTCACCCGAGTGTCCAAAACATATGGCCGCACATCAGCTGACACGACTATAAAGTCAATCATTGACCTACGGCCCAGGCTGTCATGGTGCCAAGAGCACCGATGAACAACCTTATGTTCGAACATGGTGTTAGTTATGGCCAAACTAGCACAGAAGTGTCATGAACTAACATTCATGGAATACTGAAGACCATCACAATCAATAATATTTCTGAATGATCAAATGAGTCAAAATAAATATATAAATATTCTAACACTATAAAAATCAAAGAGAGACAGAAGATGAGAGAGACAGATATCTAGGAGACACCCAGAAGTGTTTGTGCGTTTGTGGGAGAGGGCTCCAAAAATGTATGCCCAGGGGCCCCTGCCCTCTAATCTGGGTCCAGTATTCAGTCTTTGTATTACCTCCTCTCTTCTGCATTTAGGAGCTCACCCTTGCTGATGGAGAGGAACTCCATGTATGTCCAACTTTTGAGCCTTGCCTTTTTTACCTGCTACATGTCTTAATTGCCGAACCTTATTATTTTTAAGCTGTATTATTGTATTTCTTTGAAAGGACAGACCAAAAGTGGGAACTGTAAATCATATTTGATTAAGTATAATAACAATAAAGCCTTCTATTGTATAATTATATCGGATTAGTTCTGATACGTTTAAAGAGCAGAGGAGATACACTTTTATCAGAAAGTTCATAGTGAAATTGGGGACATTTGCATGATGTAGTTATATACACTTCCAGTAGGGGGTTACACACAGATTTGGTGGGGGTGGTGGTGGGGGGGTACACACACTTACACTCAAAAACGGAAATATGTCATTTTTTGGGACTTCGCCCAAAATTCGACAGAAATGCTTGTTGGAGCTTGTAGAATACAAAAATAATGAAAACCAAATCGGGACAGTGATTTTTGTCCCCAATTGCAAAGGTGACCAGAATCAACTGGTGTGTATTCTGAAAAATGTCCCAATTTTTGATATAAGTAAACGCACACACACACGCACACACACACACACACACACACACACTGTTGGTGTACACTAGATCTCTGACAGCTGACTGATGTTTGCCTCATGAAGAACAGTGATCTCCCTTAATTATACATGATGTGTCACAGAGAAGGAGGAAGAAGATACGGATGAGGGAGGTAAAAATAGAGTGATAAAGAGCGGACAGAGTGAGAACGGGGGAAGGAGGAGCAAGAGAGTGGACAGAAGAGAGGAGAAAGAGGGGGCATGGGGAGAAGGAGGGATGGAAGGAGCTGTGAGGAGGAGGAGGAGGTCTCTGGATGTGCCTCTCCTACAGCAGGTCAGACGTAACATTTACCACTGAACACGGGAGCAGCAGGCTGAATGTGGTCAACCCTGCGGGCTACACACACACACACACACACACACACACACGCGCACACACACACACACACACACACACACACACACACACACACACACCACTGGCCTGAGTCTCGGTAAACCTCATAAAACAGCCTGTCATCATGACTTCGTGGCTCTGAACCTGATAAAAGCATCACGTTCATATAAAAGTATTTATATTTAACATAATAAACAAGTTCAACCACACTCCTGGACATCTTCATAAGCAGGACAGACAAAGGCTCCGGAATGTCTTTTACCCATGATCCTCTGCTTTTGTCCCATCAGCCTCACTTGAGATTCTAGTTTTTTACTGCACAACAGTAAGAACCACATTCAACACATCAAAGTGTTCCGCTTCGGGACAAAAGCCGCACAGGCCGAAACTAAGAGAGTGATGGAGAAGAGAGGAGCATAAACAGTTAAAGTAAGAAATGGAAGTCTCTGGAAGGTGGAAAGAGGAGAAGTACTGTTGACATGAGGAGCGCAGAATGTCATGAAATATGTAGGAAGAAGCAGCTCAGCACCGGAACACAAAACCATTAAAGAAAGCCCTGGAAAATCAGTCAGCTAGAAATATAAATGTCCATTTCCTTATAGTGCGCACACACACACACACACACACACACACACACACACACACAGACGCACACACACACACACACACAGACGCACACACACACACACACACATACCCATCTTGGGCTTGACAAGCCCCGAATGTACTCAGATGGAAACACAGAGTTTAACACACTTTGGCACTCTCAAAGAGGCAGACTGCAAGACACGAACACATCACACAAAGAAGCAGAACAAACCTCCCTCCTCCTTCTGCTGTTTCTGTAAATGATTGATTTGGCAGCAGGTAAAACAGCAGCGAGGTTAGTTCGACACGCTGCGAGCGTTCTCGGGCTCGGGCCACGAGGCTGAGGCGGCAGAACTCCTCTAAAGATTCTGATCTCACTTCCACTGTGATGCAGCAAATTCTGATATCATAATATAATATTTGTAGAGCGTAGTGTTGCATTATCCTATAGAATCCATCAGAGTCTGGCAGTGTCTGGGTCAGCGAGAGTCAGAACTTTTTTGTTCTTTGTTGGGGATCCTGACTGTGAATCAGTGATAAACCTCAAATCTTACAGAACTCCAGTACTTAATTCTTTGAATCAGCTTTAAAGTTACTGTCTGAATAATTTAGTCCTCTTACATGATCAGACCTATGCTGGGGTTTTTTTTGCCTGCGGTGTTCTAAATTCTGTTTGTGTGTTTTAATCAGACATAAAAGTGCATACATCAGTCTTCTGTATTTAGATATGCATGCTTATGTGCTTTATTCAGTTCGCTGCTCAGTTGGATAGATCATTTCCTCGTGTACAATATATATCAGTCTATTTCTTCTCTTTTCTGAACAAAATCTAATAAAAACACTATTCTAAATTGTGTTTGGTGGAGTCAGATAATGAGGATGCAGCTAAATGACCCTCCTGCTTCAGTGGAAATATCAGACTCAATTGATTTTATTGATTAGGGCAGCCAATTATCCTCTGTGCATCAGCCCCTTCACCATCATCCTCTGGATCATCACCACACCCTTGGAGCTCTGGCTTTTTAACCCAAGTCCAGCCTAACTTCTTTCCATGCAGGTCACACCTCGCTTGCGTAGTTCACATGACACATTACATGGATGGAAACAACAATCTGTCAGCAGCTGCAGAGAAACGGCGCGATGTGTTCAGCTGGCATTCAGCGAGAGTGCTTTTAATCAGAATTAACTGGGATTATTTGTTAACCCACCAGAAACGTGTCTGCTGCATCCACGTGATTGTTTGCGCTCAAGACCCGCGTCTGTGTTTCTCTACCTGAATGCTGCAGGAGATCTCGGAGTCGTCCAGTAACCGGATCGTGCAGAGGACCTCCTGGTCCAGGGAGCGATTGCTGGGGCTGCGGAACCGGAGCATTTTCATCCTCGTGTTAATTCGGTTTCAGCTCCTCGCGTCAGCGGATGCACAGCCAGAGCAGAAACACGCAGGATCCGTGCATAGGCGCACGCACGCACGCACATGTATGCGTCTTTCTTTTGGGTCTCTTTTTTTAGGGGGGCAATGAATGGATGGAGACGTGAAAGGATGGGTAGGAGAATGGATGGATGCAACAGAGCTGGAGGAGGGAGAGACTTCACACGCCTCCTGCCTGTCCACTGGTCTCCCTACAGGAGGGAGGTGCGTTTTCACCCCACCCCCCGTTTTAGCCGTTTTTAAAACTGAAATAAAATATAAAATAATAATGTTTTCTTTTTTAACTTTAATTGACAATATGCATATAAAGTGATACCAATAATAACAACATAACTTTGTTCAAAGATGTTTCCGTTCAATGCACATGTTTATTATATACGGTGTCGTAGATACACTGGGCACAGTGTTATAGCCGACTGCTTTTAGTCTATTTTATAAATGTTATATCCTTTTATATTTTGTATTTTATTCTTTCACCGACGATAGTAACAAGCCTAGATGTGTTGCACACATAATGACAATCGATGCCAGTCCATATCTTTAGATTTACAGATGTCACCGGAACGCCCCACGCAACCGGAAGTGAATGATCTTGTCTCGCGCTACAGAAAGTGCGCAGGTTCAAAATAACAGGTCGCGTGAGCCTTGAAAACATGTTAGCGTTTTAGCGTTTAGCCGACGGTTAGCTTATGTTCGCGAAACAGAACTTGCGTTTAACTGTATATTTAACTG
Source organism: Takifugu rubripes (assembly GCF_901000725.2). Taxonomy (NCBI): domain Eukaryota; kingdom Metazoa; phylum Chordata; class Actinopteri; order Tetraodontiformes; family Tetraodontidae; genus Takifugu; species Takifugu rubripes. The sequence goes on from NC_042305.1 coordinate 12,134,684, forward strand.
TTCGCTGACATAATGCTCTACATTATAATGGGAGTCTCAGGCTGTGGCAAGTAAGTGCATCGATAATGTCGGTATTTAAGTATTTAAAGGGACGTGTCAGCACATTTGAGCAGCACCGCTGCATAGTCCACGACACGTACAAAGTGAATACAAACAACTATTTTGCGCTATAGATGTGCGATAAGGTGTTTTACAAAATTTACTAGTTTATTTGCAAAATGATGCTTTACGAAGACAGGCAATTGTCATAATTGTGCACTTCGAAAGCAGAGGTGGAAAAAGAGGAAACGTTTGTAAATGACTAACTCGTTGTAAGTTTGCTTCTAATGTTGTATTTCTCTGCTTCCCTCTTCTAAAGAAGCTCTTTAGGTGCATGCCTGTCAGAAAAGGTACGTTTCTTCCCGACCTTGAGCACATCCATACCGTGAGGTTTGGACACACGTGACTTACCTACTGCCTCTTCCCTCCAGCTGGGCTGGCGCCTGCATGAAGGCGACGACTTTCACCCACAGGAAAATATTGACAAGATGTCTAAAGGTGAACCGCTGACAGACCAGGTGTGTGTCTCAGTCATTTATAGAACAATTCTTTCTGTCATGTAAATGATTGCCTTGACGCCACAGACAGAACTCAACAAGTGCCACAGTGAGGCTTCATTCGAGCAGATGGTAAAAGCAGCAGGCAAGGAACTCCTCACCGGAGCCAAAGCGCCAACGTTGAGCTGAGGGATTTACTACCGCTTGGTTCAACCTGTGGCTGCTCTCATTTATACTGACTGTAAAAAGAAAAGGGGGGACCTGCAAATGGCCGGCTGGTTGACTGCCAAAGTTAGCATGTTTGCAGTGAGATTGGCACCTTTGAGCGGTGTCTGATGATTAAAGTCTCATTCTGTGGCAGAATTATAGCACCTGCTCTATCCAAAGCTTTGGCATGTTTTGAACATTTAACACTGACAGATTGACACCATATTAATAACACTGAGGAAGAAACAAAAAAGCAATTTTGCAAAATTTGCCTCTCCCTCCGGTATTGGAGTTGGCAGAAAGAGACCAAATATTTTTCTCACAACCAAAACCCGGATTCTGCTTCATCGGTGCCAAGTCTTACTTGTTTAAAAGCACTTTGAAGAGGCATCGGCAGTGGAAGCAGCAGCCTGGAATCATCGGATCATCACATCCAGTACTACGGCAGCTTTGAGCAATTCTATGTTCTTTCATATATAAATTTAACATGACACTTCTAATGGACAGCTTAGTGAATTAATGCTAACTTACTACTTTGAGGGCATTACAGATTTATGATCCTGCGTCATCCCTCTCACCACCACCAACCCAAGCTGCTGCCCTCGGGTGAACATTGCCAGGAATTTCGCAGCTCATTGTAATGAACTGTCTGTCTTTTCAGGATAGGTTGCCATGGCTCCTCAAACTACATGAAGTCATTGAGAGGTAATTGTGTTCAGTCATGTAAAAGCTGAAGGGGATCAGATGTATCAAGGGTGAGAGTGAGGTGCGCCAACTGAAGACTGGCGACCCCTCAGTGCACACCTCGGGAGAATGCCGTTAACCGTATTTGCGTGTGTGTTTCTCAGCGAAATGCGCTCAGGCTCTGATGCGCTGCTGACATGCTCTGCCCTGAAGCGTCTGTACAGGCAGATCCTCCTCCATGGCTCCAGAGCTCTCGCGCCCTCCTGTCCAGACAACGCTACGCAGCCCCCCAACTCTCCCCACATCTATTTTCTCTTCCTACATGGCGACTTCGAACTCCTCAACCAGAGAGTCTTGGCTCGCAAGGGACATTACATGAAAGCAGACCTGCTGCGTTCCCAATTTGATGATTTAGAGCCTCCGTTGGAAGAGGAGAACGTGCTGCTGCTGGACGTCAGTAGGAACGTTTCTGACATCGCCATGGAAGTTGAGAGGCACCTTATAAGCCTCAAGTCATCATAAGAATCTCATTTAATCCTCGACCTTGGGAGGGAGGTGTTAGCTCCTCAGACAAAATTCTCTTCAGGTTAAGATCCAACAACTTCAGAGGGCCCAGATGGTCCTGACACCACAACACAAACACACTCGCCACCCTCTACACACCACCAGGAAGCCGTTTCTGCAGTGTGACTCATCTCCAAACTTCAACCCGAATATGTAGAAGCTTCTAATCCAGAAACCCTCCCCTTTGGCAACTTTCATATCTTGCACATCCAGATGAAGAGGCACACATGCACACGCACATGCACACGCACACGCCCGGGAGCTGGAAATTTAAACAACTTCGGTCCCGCAGCAGCAGACGAACACGCTGGTTGTCAAGTCAATTATGTACGCCCAACCGGATTGTGAAGGACCCGTCTTGTGCTATATTGGCTGTTCAACACTTGAACACAGACAAATTTAAAACAGGACGCTTGTTTGTGCCTGCATGCACACAAAAACCAGCGGTGGAACTAAGGAGGGCCAGTGGAACCACCGGAGAACAGAAACGGGGCCAAAAGATGTGAACTGCACGTTTGCCTGTTAATGGTGCTCGATTGAGGGAGGCTTCCTGACGTTTTGAGCCTTTTAATATTGAGACCCCACAACCCTGCTCTCCATGCAGCGGTGAAGAGGTGCAGCTGATTATTGTGGTCAGGGAACGTTTGTGTTTGTTTTTAATGTGTGGTGTAATGCTTGTGATCATGACAACAAACGAAGCTGGGAAAATCTGTTATGGATCAAATGTAAATGTATTGAATTATGAAATTATTTTTAATAAAGATTTGAATATGTTTTTTGTTGCAATGTAAATGAACAGTATAAGGGAGGCATTAACAGTTCTGTAAGTTCCCCTGTTTGAGGTCATGTGAGAAACACGCATATATCCCGTTAGCCAGTGTCTGGAGCATCTGTAGGATGAGCTGCTGCTGCCCTGTCACCGTGGCAACCCTGCGCTTACTTCCTGATTGGCTGTTGAGAACCGACTTACTTTGTGCTCGGGTGGGGGGGCGGCGCCGGCACCAGCGTTCTGAATTCAGCCCTGTAAGACAGACGTGTGGTCGTGACTCATGAAACATTCACTGATTTCTTTCATGCACTTTTCAGAAAAGTGCTGTTTCTGCCCAGGAACCGAAACATGCTGCGAGTCATTTTTAGGCTGGGACACAGCTGCTGTGTTTATGCTCACAGTGATCAGTGCAGGGGCCTCAGCACCCAGAATGCTTTGGGTCTGGTGGGTGTGTGACACACTGGGCTTCAACAGGGCTGCCACATATCAAAATAGCCACCATTAGAAGTAATCATCCAAACAGCATTAATAAGGAGTCACATGATCAACGCCGGTTTCAGCACAAGTGGACAGAAACCTGCTGCAGGACGGCGGGGCTCTGCCGTCTGATCTGCCCCTGCAGCTGAGGATTTCCCGAGAACAAAGGGTGGCTCAGCAGCACCACAAAGAAAGCCACGAGCTGTCTGAAGGATTTGTGTGAGATTACAGGGTTGTGTTAACAAGGCATGTGGCTGAGGTGGTCTGCAGCCTGATTCCAAAGCCATGTCCCAAACTGCCTCCATGACCCAGAATACTCGTACGGCTGTATTACTGCCATTTGTGTCTCCAAAATACCACAAATGGGGGTTTAAGCTGTCCCGCCTCTCTGATCGTGACATCTTTCCTGTCTCCACCCACCCACCAGATAGGAACACGGAACTTTCCAGACAGTGATTCCACGTTGGTGTTCATCTGGGCCCAGAATGGAGTCAAGGGTATGTCGCTGGGATGTGGGCCAAACATGCAGCAATCATCCACGCTAAGAGCCAGGTCTATTTTTAAACTTCTGTAACATTGTACAGAGGATTGACGCTGACGCGACAAAAAAACAAAACCACTGTTTTCACTGAAAAAGTATTTATTTTCTTGACTTTACAGTGACAGAGAGAGAAAAAAAAGAAGGTCCCGCCGTTAATTATTTGGCAGGCATGTAGGCACAGTCACACCTGGAAAGCACTGACAGGCTCGTGCCTGCAGGGGGCAGCACCGCGCACTAAACAACCATTTCAGCATGAACTTGTGTCGCTGCTGTTCTGCTGGGACACATCCGGTTATGTCAAACGTTTACTCTAGGAAGGCGTCAGCATGGGAGCATGCATTATATGCTGACGTGGATATAAAGACAGGGACACTGAGTTTTTCCAGCCTTCAGGCTCTTTTCCTTCATATATCCGTCTCTGACCCTTTTTTTCCTTTCTTGTTTCCCTACAAGGAAAAAAAACATTCTTAATTTCAATGCTGCATTAGCAAGCTTGAAACCGCATTTGAGAAACACGATTATTTTGACCACAATGGAGGAATTTTAGATGAATAAATCTGGAATTTTATTTCAACTCTTACCGGATGTTTTGGTTGTTCTGTCTGCAGACCTTTGACTTTAGACCTTTCTTGTTCAAGTGCACCATGTAGTAATGTTACCTGATTTAAAACATTACAGATATAATACAATGCATAGAAAACAAACAGATCATGTAGTCACCTCTGACTCACCTGTGAGGACAGCTCTTCTTTTATATGTAGGAGTTCTTCTACCTGTAGAAGAATTTCTGCTTTGTCTTTCACTGATTGACAGATGGGACACAACAAACAGAAGTCACATCAAGGATCTATGTCTAAAAAACAACAGCCCTTATATTATTTTGGAGATATTTAACTCACTCTCTCCTTGTTGGAGCATCTTGAGTAGCTGAGAATTTCTTGCTTTCACCTCTTTGTACTTTTCCTGCAGAGCGGAGGTAAAGGTAAAAACTCGTATTAAAGGAGGAAATGAAAACATAAAAATCAAAGGGTAGAAATGTGCAAAGGAGACTTCGATATATTCTGGACTGTCTATTTGCTGCTCATTCTCTAACTTAGGTGTTAAAGGTCCAGTATGGGAGTTGGCGGCCTCTAGTGGTCAGAGCTGAATTACAAGCATTAAACACGTTTACTCACAGCTGGCATTTATTTTTTTGTCTTCCTTTTACCAAAATACCTCAAGCTATGAACGCTTTCTTATAACATTTTCAGTAATTGTGTATGCTGGGTCAAGGGGGCACTCATTAAATGTTAGTGATATCCTGGATTCTAGGAGGACTTTCTTTAAGTAACTGCCAACCTCCCACTGCGAGATGATCTTCTTCAGCTTATCAATTTCTTTGTCTTTCTTCTCCAACTCGTACTTCAACTGCTCCGCTCGTGGGTCCTAAGAAGAAAGGTCAACGTAAAAGTTCATTGGCGAAGGAACGCTGGGAGAGATCGAGCATTAGGTGTCACAAATGTGAAATGAAAAGTTCCTCTGAGCCTTCAGGTGAACTTTGCCCTGGACATGAACTCACCCTTTCGTGCTCTGCTGAAGTGCTAACTTCATGACCGTGGTCGTTAGCATACTGCTCGCGTCTCTTTTCCTGCTGGATAATCCGACTGACATCGTCCTCCAGTTTATTAAAAAACCGTTCCTCCTGCCCGATTCCCAATGCTAGATTAGCTGCCCGAGTGTCCTAAAAGAGAAGGGATGGATCCTATTATTGCTATCATGTTTACCCTCCACACACAGTTCAGACAGACTATGATGCGTGTTATGAAGCTCACCTCTTTCTCTTGTTTCTTGTTCAAATGATCTGAAAATAATCCAACAGGAACATTATTGTAATGGTAAAGTTTGGTTGGAGAGTTGGTAAAGACACTTTAATGAGTCAAGATGCTCTCCCAGTACCTTCAGACTGGAAGTCCTGCAGAGAAACTGTCTTTTTGTCTTTTGCCTGCTGGTTTTTCTTCTTCTCTTTTTTCCCTCCGCTCTCTTTTGCTCGTGACTTTGGCGAGGAATTTTTTGTGTTGGGGATCTAAAAAAAAAAGAAAAGAAATTTTAAAAACCGTCAAATTATTTGGTTGGACAAGACTTGTCGATCGGACGATTGTTCACATCAAAAACAATCACAGACGTGTGTGGCTCATTTACTTGTTTCTGTTGTTCAAACTCTAGTTTACTTAGAATCAAGGCCTTTTCCAAATCGGCCTCGTACAGGTCCGTGGTTATCTGAACCAAAACAGAAGGAAACAGAAGAAAAGAACATTGGATTAAACATGACAGCAACAGTTGTGCACTTAAGACAAGCAGGGAGACGGTGCTATAGTACATGTGCTGTTGTTAGCTGAGCAAAGCTACTCAAAAAGACAATAAAGCTCGGATTCCAAAAATGTACAGCACCCTTCCAGCAGCACAATAGCTCTGAGGCAGCACCCCACATTAAAACATGCAATTGTTATTAACTTACTACTTTTTGCTGTTCTAGCTCAGAATAAACCTCCTATATTTTCATACCAGTAGATTTGAAGACCTTTACCTATACCACAGCACATGAATGGCGCATTAACACATTTTATATGAGATACTTTTATCAGTGTTGGCATCCGAAGTGGACTCGGGACATGACTGAATCTGGTTTTGACATGGACTTGTCTTCTGACCTGCTCATCCCTCTGCTTCCACTGCTGCCAGTCTTCTGAAGGTATGTTGGGGTCTGTGGATGCAGGACTGAGGAGTTCACTGGCGATCCCAGACAGCGTCATGCAGGGAGGTGGAGCGCAGGACTTTGGAGGAATCTTCTTAAAGGCCAGATTGCGCAACTGGCAGTAAAACACCCATGATTTTACAATGATGAACAATTATTTTATTTTTCCTGTAAAAAAAAACAACCCTCTCATCCTTGTACTACAAATCTTTTGTTGTAATTACTGGAGGCTTGTGACCTCCGATGACCTGATGGCAAACGAGTCTGACCTGATATATTGTCTTTTGGTGAATGTCTCCTCAATAATACAATATGACCAATGTTCATTTGAAAAATAAATAAATAAATATTTACCTAGTATGATGTGCCTTTAATAAAAATATGTGCTCAAATGAACAAAGTTGAAGGCCCATTAGCTAAGATGTGTGCTGTGAATGCATAACAACTCATGTTCAGTTTAGATTTAAAAAACAACAAACAAAGCTGCAGCACAACACCCACTATTATGCATCCTAATGATGAAGTGCTGGAAGAGCGAGGGTAGAAAGCATTTACCACCCACCTCATTGGCCTCTGTCTGCTGCTGCTCCTTCTTCTTCTTCTTCTTGTCTCTTTTCTTAGCGTTGCACTGACCCGCTTTACCCCCGGAGGCTCCAGCCTTCCCGTGTCGGGCTTTACCAGACTCCCGTCCGCCTTTGGAGCTGCTGGTCTTCCCCACATCGGAGGCGTCAGAGTCCGAATCAGAATCTATCTGAAGCAGGGCGAAGCGGGAGGCGGTGGTGGGGACGGTGATCGTTGCAGATGATGCCATTGTGAAAAGCAAAAACCCCTAAACGACTAAAACGAAATAAGAACAGTTAGAACAGTAACTGGAGTTAGCTTTTGGTCTTAGCTCCTACAGATACGAACAATACCAAATTATTATCAAGATTATGCAACGAACTGTGTGGCTATTTAAGAGCATTCCGCAGTCGGGGCAAAGTAACATATTTAACACTACAATTACCAAGCTAGCACTACACAGCAAGTTAGCTCGCTTTACTGTACGGGAGAAGCCGGTTTATTAGCTTCTACACAAGTGCAAAAGTAGCGACGGGTAACAGTGAAAACATCTTATTGCATGTACCTTGATATGATTCTTTTGTCTGAACACAGTCCTTAAGTTATCTCGACAATGTAGCCCTCACAAAATAGTTGTCATGGAATACTTTCACCTGTTCGAAGAGATACCGTTAACTAGCTACTAGCGATCGGCAGGAGTACAGGAGCCCGCTGGGTCCAAAAAGTATAGAGCGGCGATTGGTCTTCATAAAAATCGTCACGGAGAATATTTATACATGCAGTGTAAGATTTAAACTGTAGCATTTTTTTTTATCCCAAACGAAGCATTCTACAATTAGCAAGAGATCGGCGAGTGTTAATAGTGTCATAATTTCAACTTCCGGTTTTCTCTGAGTACATGACTGTAAATATTGTGTAGTGTTATGGTGCGGCTGATCAAATGTTTAAAGGTGAAGTTCATTTAAGCGGAGCTTCGCTGGAGATACAGTCCAGTGTTGAACCAGTTCAGAAACACATGACTTTCTGCCACTAGGTGGAGATGTGCTCACGCTAAGAACAGGAAGGAGAAATCCTGTCAAATTAATAACGCACACTGGAGTTATTGTAATAAAAATCACTATTTTATCACATAGAGTGGAATACTTACCACTTACCTCTTACCACTTACTATTTATGTATATACTGTATATATGTCTTATTTTTATTTTATTTATCTTATTCTAGTGTGGTCTTCTTTATGTTGAATGTCGCAGCGTCTCACCAAGACAAATTCCTAGTTTGTGTAATACTGTGTATTACATGAACAATGGCAATAAATCTGCTTCTGCTTCTGCTTCTGCTGCTACTTCTGCAATTTCAACAGTGTAGACGGCGCATAAAAAAAACTGAGTGATTTCAATTGTGAGGTGGTGACAGTCACAGTCTACTCATCAAGACACACTCAAAAGTCTGGATTTGCAAAGGCAAACTTGCATAAATGCCATTTTATTTCTAAGAAGAATAATTGCTGCACTTTCACAACTCAAATGACTCGGAACTCTTCAGGGCTGCTTCAGTGGTATCTTCAGGTTAGCTTTGGTGGTGGTGAATGCAGAACTCAAGTTCTGCTGCAGATGTCTGTATCACATCTCCGCAGCTCAACTACTGCCATCTCTTTACTTCTTCAGCGTGTGAGTAGTTCCACTTTGTTGTCTTTCTGCGGATGACAGTTTAGTGTTCTTGCCTCAACAATCAGTGCACCTCTTTTTTTTCTGTTTTCTCACTATTTTCAAGTATTTATTTTGTTTATGTATTTGTCTTACATATCCACCAGAGGGTCCTGTTCTCTTGTACTTGACTCTGTGTTTTGTAGTTGTTCTTGGTCTTTAGCAAATTTTGCCATGTCAGCACCAGTCTCTTTGAGTTTCCTTCTGAGCTCCAGAGCAGAGCTTTTATAAAAAAGGAGCTCTCTCTCCAAATATTTCCTCTTTTCTTCACCAGCCTGCAGTTCCTCTCCTGAAACACCCACTAAATACACAAAAACAGGATAAAAAAGGAACAGTTTGATCCAGGAAACAAGCATCTTTACCTGGGAACGTACATTTCCTCACCTCTAAGTTTCTGCAATAATTGCTGGATGTTGAATTGATGATCCCGTTGTAGCTGCGTGAGCCGGCGGTCTGCATCCAGAGTCAGCCGCTGTCTGTTCGAGTCCATCTTATTAACCATCATCTCTTTCTCTCTAACTACGAGTTCCAGCTCGTCACAGCGCAAGTGCAAATTCTGCAATGTCTCACGAAGACAAACAACCTAGAGGGGTGAATACGGGGGAACAGAGACTGTTTCTCTGCACAATATAGATCCAAATACACAACTGTAACCTGTGTGTGGTTGGGCCACAGGTTGTGTTTTGATGTGTGTCCATAAACTGCATCTTACTTTGTTGAAATATTTGATGAGTAGTTCAGAAACCTCTGTGGCTGAAAGTGTCCTTATCTTCCTGATGACAGCAGTCAGCTGGTCAGGTTCAGTGTTTGGTGACTGATTTGAGGAGGAGTTTGTGTTTATCCTCTTCTGCCTCTCTTGTATACAGATGTTTTCAAACTCCAGAGCTGCATCCAAAGCTTCACAATCTTCCTCTAGCAGGACCAGTGACTCCTCCTCCTGTGTGAATGTTAAAGGAAACTTGCCAAATTTGGACCAAAGCCCAGGAGGCACACCACAGTACATTTCTGCCTTGCTCTGACCTCAACACTCAGCACCCTGCCGTCCTGCAGCTGAGCATCCAGAGTCTCTTTTTTCATTTTCAGCCTCTGTCTCTCTCCTTCTTGACTCTCAGCGGTGGAATCGCCCCTCTGCATCTCCATGCTACTTCTTTCCAGAGAATCCAAACTCATAGACACGTGCCGCAGGTCTTCTGCAAGAGTCTGAAAAATCTGTTACCATTGTTATCTGGCTCCAGCTTCACGAATGGATTTTCATGCTTATATTTAAGGCACAACCATGCGAGTGTGTGTGTGTGTGTGTGTGTGTGTGTTCACACCTGACTAGACAGCAGCATCTTGAACTCGAGTTTGTTTATCTGTTGTGCACAGGCTTCCCTGTGCTTGAGCACCTCATCCCTTCTCTTCTGCTCATCCTTTAACTTCTGCAGCTCTGCTCTCCTCCTGAGCTCCAGCTCTTCCTCCGTCTCCAGCCAGCAGCTCTCAGGCAGCTGTAACAGTCACAGGCAGGCCGGGCCAGGTGAAAACAAGAAAAGTGGTTATTTTTAGCAAAGGTCCTGTAACATAAAGATTACAGCACGTACCAACTTGAAAATTTAACATGATCGATCTCGACACCATAGCAGCTCTAAATCTTGATTCGGGGCCTTTTTAGTCAGCTAACCAGCTACCAGTTCAATAAAACAAAGGAGACTAATCCCTCCATCAAATTGGCCAGTGTGACCAGGTCTTTTAGGATACAATAAACTAAAAATTGAACTATTGGATGTTGTGCAACGTCACACTGCTGCAGACTTGCCACATCAAGTGAAAGGGCGTATCACCTATGGGTGTGCTGGTTGTTGCTCTGAACAGCTCATTGTGTACTGAATGTTTTACCTTTTCCATTGATGTTTTCTGTTGACCGCTTTTATTCACAAGATCATCTCCTGTACTCTTTACCTATAAGCAAAATAGGGAAATTTTAAAAACAACAAAATTTATTCATTTTGTATTTCTTGACCCAGAATCCTACTTTGGTTATACAGCATAAATTAATCTTTCTCACTGACTGTAAGATGTCAGAACAAGTAAATCATCTCGTCTGTGCATTTTATACAAATCCTGAGGTGTAACATATGTCTGTTGACCGTTTCACTAAATAATGGAATATCCAACCAGGTTTGTGGTTTGGTGGTCATTGCTGGTCTCTTCCATGTGTTTGAGCCTGGCCTGAAGCTCTGCTCTCTGCTTCTTCATGTGCTGAAGGCTGGAATAGACCTGAGCTTGGATTTGTTGGCCGTGTATGAGCAGTATTTGCAACACGTCGTCTCTACTTTCTCTACTGTACCTATTGTGTTTCAACAAAGCTTTGAGCTCTTTTTCTGTCAGAGAGAAGGAAAGTCAGATAATTAGACAAAGTCAAATATGTTACAGATCATGTAAAATCTAGACACACCAGTTTTGACAAGCTCTTTGATAAGGTCTTTTTTAATGCCCACGATGACAGACAGATCTCTGAGTTGTTTTTTTGTTTCACCATCCTTTAATTTCTCCTTATCTCTGACTTGCTTGGTATCGATGTAATCGGTACCTGAGAGGGGAAAAACACACAGAGAGAAAAGTATAAATTAAAACCTTAGAATGTGGCAGAAGCAACAGGTAAGCAAACCTCCATTGGCCAAGATGACGATTCACGTACTTTGTTGATTTATTGTAATACTATGAGAAGTTGGCTCTGTTCTGTCATTTAAGGTGGAATTCTTTTCGGGCCAGGTCCACGTTTTGTCCAGATCAGTCCTGTAATAACATCACAAAATGGAGAAATAAATAAATACAATTTTATAAATACAAATTGTTTAATTTTTTAAAAAATTGACTGAATTTAGTGCTACCATTTTGTTTTTAAAAAGTTGTGAGTTGTCTCTAATTCTAAAAGCCTTTACCTAAACCCCCTTTTGCCATTAATTGTGTCTTCTTCTACTTCATCCTTGTCTCTGTCCTCTGATTGTTGCTTTGTGAGCAAAGAGTTGTTATTCTCCTTTTTCTCATTCTCAGCCAGCAGGATATGACCACGCATTTTAAAGTCTGCCATTACTCTCTCCAGAGAATAGGCTGGGGGACTGGAGCAAACCTACACATATAAATTCAGATTAGAATCAGAAAAAAAATTAAAAAAGTAAAAAATAAATAAATAAATAAATATATATATATATATATATATATATATATATATATATATATATATATATATACTGTATATGGTGTCCTCCATCAACCCGGCAAAGGTCTACTCTCAATGGCAGGGCAACAAGATGACAACAGACCCCCCCAGGGCTGAGAGGGAACAATACTGGAAGAATATCTGGGAGAAAGAGGCAACGCATAACACTACTGCCCAATGGCTGCAAGACCTACAAGCTGAGCACAGCCAACTCCCAGAACAAGACCCAGTAGTCATCACCTTAGCAGACATCCAAACAAGAGTGTCCAAAATGAAGAGCTAGACAGCACCAGGGCCCGATAAGATCCACGCCTACTGGCTTAAGAAGCTGACTGCACTCCATGAATGCCTGGCAGCACAGGTGAACCAGCTGCTAACATCAGGGGACCACCCAGAGTGGCTAACCCAGGGCCGGACAGTCCTCATAATGAAGGACCCCCAGAAGGGCACAGTACCGTCCAACTTCCGGCCCATAACCTGCCTCAGCACCACATGGAAGCTCCTATCAGGCATCATAGCGGCTAAGATCAGCAGGCACATGGATCAATACATGAACAGAGCACAGAAAGCCATAGGGAACAACACCAGAGGTGCCAAACACCAGCTACTGGTCGACAGGGCAATCGCCCAGGACTGTAGGATGCGGCACACCAACCTGTGCACTGCCTGGATTGATTACAAGAAAGCCTATGACTCAATGCCGCACACATGGATACTGGAGTGCCTAAAGCTGTATAACATCAACAGGACACTAACAGAGTTCTTCCAGACAACCGTCAGCCACCTCCTCTACATGGATGACATCAAGCTGTATGCCGAGAACGAGCGTGACATCGACTCTCTGATTCACCTCACTAGGATCTACAGCAAGGACATCGGGATGTCATTTCGCAACTGATGGGGTTGAACTACCTGAAGGGAACATCACAGATGTGCAGGACAGCTACAAATACCTGGGGATCCCGCAGGCAAATAGTAACCACGAGGAGGCAGCTAGGAGGTCAGCCACAGCCAAATACCTGCAGAGGTTAAGACAGGTCCTGAAAAGTCAGCTGAATGGTAAGCATAAGATCCAGGCCATAAACACCTACGCCCTGCCAGTAATCAGATACCCTGCTGGCATAATACCCTGGCCACTGGAAGAGATACAAGCCACCAGGAAGCTCCTCACCATGCATGGAGGGTTTCACCCTAAGTCCAGTGTCCTGAGGCTGTACACAAAGCGAAAGGAAGGGGGCCGAGGACTAGTAAGTGTCCGAACTACTGTCCAGGAGGAAACAACAAGCCTCCGAGAGTACATCAAGAAGATGGTCCCACTGACCGACTGCTGAGAGAATGCCTCAGGCAACAAAAACCCACCAAGGAGGAGGAACCTGAGGGCCTAGCATGGAAGGACAAGCCCATGCATGGAATGTACCACCGACAAATTTAAGAAGTGGCTGATATCGAGAAAACATACCAGTGGCTGACAAAGGCCAGACTGAAAGACAGCACAGAGGCACTAATCATGGCTGCACAAGAACAGGCCCTGAGCACCAGAGCAATAGAGGCCAGGGTCTACCATACCAGGGTCAACCATAAGGGTCTACCATATCAGACCAGGTGCAGACTGTGTGGAGATGCCCCTGAGACAGTCCAGCACATCACAGCATGGTGCAAGATGCTAGCAGGCAAGGCATACATGGAGCGGCATAACCAGGTGGCTGGCATAGTCTACAGGAACATCTGCACTGAGTATGGACGGGTGGTCCCAGGGACCAGGTGGGAGACACCCCCGAAAGTGCTGGAGAACAAGCAGGCCAAGATCCTGTGGACTTCCAGATCCAGACTGACGAGATGGTGGTGGCCAACCAGCCTGACATAGTGGTGGTGGATAAACACCAGAAGACAGTGGTGGTGATAGATGTAGCAATCCCAAGTGATAGCAACATCAGGAAAAAAGGAGCACGAGAAGCCGGAGAAGTACCAAGGGCTGAAGGAGGAGATGGAGAGAATGTGGGCCATGAAGGAAACAGTGGTCCCAGTAGTGATTGGGACACTAGGGGCAGTAACTCCCAAGCTGAGTAGATGGCTCCAGCAGATAGCAGAAACCAGATCAGAGATCTCTCTCCAGAAGAGCACAGTCCTAGGAACAGCTAAGATCCTGCGCAGAACCCTCAGACTCCCAGGCCTCTGGTAGAGGACCCGAGTCTGAAGGAAGGAGGCACCGCCCAGGAGGGCGTTTTTTCTGGTGTTTTTTAAAAATATATATATGTGTGTGTGTGTGTGTATGTATGTATGTGTATATATATATGTGTGTGTGTGTGTGTGTGTGTATATATATAAATGTATATATAACCCACCCTCCCTGTATTCTCGTATTTGCAACCATGTCTCAAGCAAACACTCTGAGAGTTGTTGTCTGTTGCCCCATAAGTCCCTGCGTCCAATGATGAGGCCTTGATCAGCAGAAGATTGTTGCGAAGATGACTGATTAACATCTGCTGCTCCAAATAATGTTCAGTCTGTAAAATAAGCACAAACATGGTGTAACAACAACTATCAAGAGATTAAAGGTGATTGAAGGATTGCAGATATTTCAGAGGGTTGAGGGTGTCAGGGAACATTGGGTATCATTCAGTATCCGTGTTCATCCTCCTCACCTCTAAATGACTGCATTTCCTTTCCTCCCCCGAGCCCTGAAGGTAGGTTTTATTCTCCTCAAGCAGTATTTGTAATTGTCTTTTGAGCAGACAGTTTTCTGCCTCCTTTTGCTGCTTCTGTTGTTCCTTTAGAGTGAGAGCTTCCTGAGATACAAAGTAAAGTCTTTTTGTTGATTTTCTGGACTATGATACACATTTAGCTCTTAAACTGAACCCCAAACTTTCCATTGATGGCAATCTTCACTAGGAATAATACTACATTTAATTATTTACAGATACTCCATAATTAGGATTATTAATCTTTATTGTAAACCCCCCATCAGTATTCACCATGACCTATTGTCTTGTTGCGTAAGAAAGAATTCTGGTTTATCCAGTTGTGTATTACCTTGCATTTATTGAGTTCATCTTTAAGCTTTAATGCAGAAAGTGAAAAGTCTGCTCCATCCTCTGGATGTTGGTGGTTGATGGTTGTCAATCTTTCCTGCCAATCCTGCAGCTCCTGTTTGAAAGATGGACTTGGACTAGAGATCTTTGCCAGCAGTGCTGCCGCTTCCTGCGTGAGCATCCAGTATTGCAGTGGTTCACCTTGTTTAAAATGTATGTCCCCCCCCCTCTGGTCCTCACTGCCGATGTTTTCTAAAGCCACTTCTTTTATCATCATCTGCTTCTCTTCTATTACCTCCTTCAGTAACTTGACTTCATTTTCAAGTTCGCTTATCCGAGCCCTAGCAAGTTTCTGATTGTATTTTGGGTCGGTGTGAATGGGCTGCTTGGCAGGATGGTTGCGGATGTGACGAGCCTTGGAAGCAAAGTAAAGCACATTCAGAGTCTCAGCTAAGCTGTTGCTGGAGGGGTTCACGCATGTCATCATCAGTGTGTGAGAGGTGCCTCCCAAGGAATCCCGGAGAAGACGGGTGATCTTAGCGTCCCGAAATGGTATGAAAGTGCTCTTGCGTGTTTTGCCACAGAAATTTAGAGCTCTATCAGAAAGGGCACGGATGACATTCCCAACAGCCAGTAGGTCCGTGTTGATGTGAATAGACTCTTTGAAATGCTTTCCGGTGTTTCCCGTCTTTTTAACGCGTTCAGAACCTGCTAGGTCGACCAGGCAGAACTTGGAAGAGCAGAGAGTGTTTGAGTCGTTGTTGCATTGCTGGTTGATCAGAATCGTGAGAACAGTGTGAGAACGACTTGACTTGTCGTTCATCCTTGTGGTGCAGGTTTGTCGCGCGGCAGAGCTCATCTCAACAAGACTTAGTAGCTCCTCTGCTGAGTTGACAGCACTCTCCCTGGCTCCCACAACCACTGAAATGCACAGATTAAAACACATTATTTACTTTTTTAATAGCCAAACATGCCACCACTGCACCACGGTGGAAATAACTTTTTATTTGCTGTAAACTAAGAGTGGAATGCTAATTACCTGTGTTCCCATTAATGTCGTCTCTGACATTGAGGCCTTTCTGATTAGTTGGCAAGTCCAGCAGGTCTCGCACTTCCTCCATGTACAGTTCCAGGTAGGACATGTGCACCGTGGCTACATCAATTTCATTACTTTTTAATTTCTCATCCAGATAACCAAACACATCCCGAGCCACGTGTTCAATAATCCCCCCCTCGTCATCTAAGAGAAGCAATGGGGGAGAAGTGATGACTCTTCCTTTCAAAGAGCACCTGTCACACATACCTGTGCTGTAAAACTCACCTTGGCCACCCCCGCTGATGGTGTAGGTCTTTCCAGAACCGGTCTCTCCATAACAGAACACGGTGGCGTTGTACCCGTCCAGCAGGGATCTCACCATGGGCTGAATGCAGGCCCTGTAAACCTCATCCTGGCTGGCTGAAGGTCCAAATGCGTGGTCGAACGTGAAAAGCCTGTCTGGGTTCACAGTCACCTGGGCACTACCCGGAATCACCTTTACACACTCACAATGGTGGCGAAGAAGCTCTTTGGGAAGCAAAGGACGGATGCGGACCGCCACCTGGATGTTGACCTCGCTCATATTCTCTGGGTAACTGGTTGAAATGTAAGTTTTCAGTTTGGATTAAAAACAAAAAATCTTAATTGTAATCAGCTGTATCCAACTCGAACTAACTAGTTCTATCAAACTCAAATCGCAATATTCGTGATGATTTTCCTTGTTTGACATCAGCTTCACTTGATGGCAGTGTTGCCAACTCAATATGGAGGGTTGCTATTGGCTGTCTCAAACGTCACCAAATGAGACCATCCTCAAATTTGCATATTTCTACATTTTCATGTTACTGCAATACAAAAGGAATAATGACATGGACAAGACAACAATTTAACAGAGAACACAGTAAATGTTTTGACCTACAAATAAACATTTTGGTTTTTAAATTTTTGCCATTGAAATGGCAGTGGTATCTCTGTCTGTAGGGGAGTAGGGTGAGAAGCGAAGGGTTGTTGACTCAAGCCCCCATGCGGACAAAAGACAGAAATTATCCTGGTAAAAGGGGGAGGTGCCAGGACACCCTCAGAGCACAGCTGAGGTACCCTTGAGGAAGGTACTGAACCCCCACATGCTGCCATAGGCACCTGCGATGAGCTGATGACCCATTCAGGGATGTATTTGACCCATATGCAGATGGGATAGGCTCCAGCACCCATTACACTGGAAGGGGCATAGCGGGAAAAGGTCATCTTGCTGACTGCCTTATACAACACATATATCGATTTTATATCAATAATACATTTAATACTGCTATCAGGTGGAATTGCTGTCATGACCCAGTTCGCCCTTCCTGCATTTTAGCAGAGGATAAACCACTAATTGTTGTGACGTTACGTTCACATCTGTTCACATCCTAATAGACACTTTGTTCATTTTGCAGAGAAACACAGAATCAAGTGACTTTGTTTTCAATATCATACCTTGTATTTTTGATTTCTTTATTTGCTGACTATTGTTGAAGTTTATTGATACTGGTAGGATTAGTTGTAATCAAATATAACAGCCGTAATACCCATGTTGCTTTAGATCAAAGATCCTTTGATCTTTGAAAGGTCAAATGTCAAAATCCATCCATCCATCCATCCTCTGCCGCTTATCCGGGGTCGGGTCGTGGGGGCAGCAGCCTAAGGAGAGAAGCCCAGACTTCTCTCTCCCCAGCTACTTCTTCCAGCTCATCCGGAGGGATCCCTAGGCGTTCCCAGACCAGTCGAGAGACATAGTCTCTCCAACGTGTCCTGGGTCTTCCCGGGGGTCTCCTACCAGAGGGACATGCCCTGAACACCTCACCAGAGAGGCGTCCAGGGGGCATCCTAACTAGATGCCCAAGCCACCTCATCTGGCTCCTCTCAACGCGGAGGAGCAGCAACTCTACTCCGAGCTCCTTCCGGATGGCAGAGCTTCTAACCCTATCTCTAGGGGAGAGCCCAGCCACCCTATGGAGGAAGCTCATTTCGGCCGCTTGTACCCGTGATCTTGTTCTTTCGACCGGTAAATCGAGAGCTTCTCCTTTCGGCTCAGCTCTCTCTTCACCACTACGGATCCGCCTGTCGATCTCCTGCTCCATTCTTCCCTCACTCGTGAACAAGACCCTGAGGTACTTGAACTCCTCCACTTGGGGCAGGATCTCCTCCTTGACCCGGAGAAGGCACTCAAACTTTTTCCGGTTGAGAACCATGGCCTCGGATTTGGAGGTGCTGATTTTCATCCCAGCCGCTTCACATGCGGCGGCGAACTGATCCAGTGATAGTTGGAGGTCACGGGCCGATGACGCCAACAGGACCACATCATCTGCAAAAAGCAGAGACCCGATCCTGAGGTCACCAAACCGGACCCCCTCAACACCATGACTGCACCTAGAAATTCTGTCCATAAAAATTATGAACAGAATCGGTGACAAAGGGCAGCCCTGGCGGAGGCCAACCCTCACCGGAAACGAGTTCGACTTACTGCCAGCAATGCGGACCAACCTCTGGCACCGATCGTACAGGGACAGACGGCCCGTATCAGCGGGCCCAACACCCCATACTCATGGAGAACCCCCCACAGGACCCCCCGAGGGACACGGTCGAATGCCTTCTCCAAGTCTACAAAACACATGTGGACTGGTTGGGCAAACTCCCATGCACCCTCGAAGACCCTGCTGAGGGTGTAGAGCTGGTCCACTGTTCCACGCCCAGGACCAAAACCACATTGCTCCTCCTGAATCCGAGGTTCAACTATCCGGCGGACCCTCCTCTCCAGTACCCCTGAATAGACCTTACCAGGGAGGCTGAGGAGTGTGATCCCCCTATAGTTGGAACACACCCTCCGGTCCCCCTTCTTAAAAAGAGGGACAACAAATGTCAAAATCTCGTGGTTAATCTCAATATTATCTTGCAGAACAGGTGGAGTCCTTCCTCACAGCGAATTGCTGCTTCACAACAAAGCTTTTTAGCTAAGTTAGGTACAGTGAGGGGTAAAAACAGATGACTGAGGTAAAGGGAAAAATAAAATATTCTTCCCCAATAAATATGATCTACATTCAACCAATAAGGTCCTTTGGAGTGTGCAGGTCACTGCTTAGGACTTTTTATGACTCTGTGGTGGCATCGGTGATCTTCTATGCTGTGGTCTGCTGGAGCTGTGGAAGCTCAGAGAGGGACAGGAAGAGACTCAACAAACTGGTCAGAAGGGCTGGCTCACTCCCGGACTGTTCTCTGGACTCCATTGGTGAGGTGGGTGAGAGGAGGATGTTAGCCAAGCTGACATCAATTATGGACACCCCCTCTCACCCCCTACACGAGACTGTGGGGGCCTTAAGCAGCTGCTTCAGCAGCAGAAAGGGAACGTTACTGCAGGTCATTCATCCCAACTGCCGTCAGATTGTTCAACATGCACAACTCTTAATGTAGCACCAATAACCCAGGGTTGGCATATTTGCACTAACTAATACTCCTACCTCTGGAATGTCTTATTTGCACCTTCATTTTTCTTCACTGTCCGGCACTCCTTCTGTACATAATTTTTAATTTCTGTATATACTGTATAATGTACATAGCAATGTACATAATATAAGAGTCTTTTTATTTTATTTTAGTACTTTTCTGTATTGTACACCACGGGCTACCACTGTAACGTGTAATTTCCCCGATGTGGGATCAATAAAGTTTTTTATCCTTATCCTTAAGTGGGAAAACATTCTCTTCGGTGCACAAAGCAATGAATACCCTGTCTCAATACAACCCCACGCTCAAAACCATTAATAAAGATTGTGAAATGTTAATCAAAATCCTTTATTCAGTTTAATATATGACCAACAGGGGTGTTTCTAGACACTCTGGGGCCCCAGGCAAAGGGAACAATGGAGGCTCTCCCAGGCCAAAAACACCAAGGTGATGATTAAATTCAGAATTCTTTTTTGAAAGTGCAAAATCACTGCAAAACTGCATAAGAAACTAGAGTTAAATTGGAGGGCGAACTATTTTCAGTCTATTTAGAATAATTGAAATGTAAACAATTTTTACTAAGTAAAAGAAATATAAAGTCAACTGGCCCATGGGGCCTCGAACGGGCATCCTTTACATTGTTAACATGTACCTACAGTAGCCGACCACTTACCAGATCGCCCCACAATTTCCGACACCTTCTAGGATTTTTTTTTTGTATCAATTCATATATCAGCCTACAGATCAGCCTGTGATTGGTTGTTGCCACAGTCGCACTGCCGCTCATCTGCATAAAGGTGGTCTTCTCTCAACTTAAACTCATTGCTGAAGTCGCTTGACTCACATACCTCACTGTTGCCAATGCCCAGGCCGCCCGTCCACGCAAGCCTTCATTGCATCACTTATAACTCTCGTGTTTAACCTTATTGTGTATATAATCCTGTAAACTGCCAAAAGACAGCTAGACATTGATGAGGAACCATGCGTGTATGAAGTGGGCTGAGGAATTCAGTTAGTTACAAAAGCTAGCAAACACTTGTGTGATGTCCAAATACAAGTTAACTCTGTAGCCCGCTGCTGTCCAGATAACCTCTGCATAACGATGACCTGGTGATCTGACCTGATGACATCATTGTTGTTGCTGTCTTTAAATGTTCTATCAGCCAGTCTGAGGAAAATCAGAATTGTTCAGTAACATGTTTCCTCACAACATGTCAACAGAAGATTTCTTCAGTGTGTGAGTGGTTCCTCTTCCATTGCCTTCCTCCGCCAGCAGGTGCTTTTTTGTCTTTCTGTGGATGGGAATGACAGGTTAGTGCTTCTGTCTCATCTTATTATCAATGTATCTATTTTCACCTGTTTTCTCACTATGTTCAAGTATTTATTTTGTTTATGTATTTGTCTTACATATCCACCAGAGGGTCCTGTTCTCTTGTACTTGACTCTGTGTTTTGTAGTTGTTCTTGGTCTCCAGCAAATTTTGCCATGTCAGCACCAGTCTCTTTGAGTTTCCTTTTGAGCTCCCGAGCAGAGCTTTTATAAAAAAGGAGCTCTCTCTCCAAATATTTCCTCTTTTCTTCACCAGCCTGCAGTTCCTCTCCTGAAACACCCACTAAATACACAAAAACAGGATAAAAAAGGAACAGTTTGATCCAGGAAACAAGCATCTTTACCTGGGAACGTACATTTCCTCACCTCTAAGTTTCTGCAATAATTGCTGGATGTTGAATTGATGATCCCGTTGTAGCTGCGTGAGCCGGCGGTCTGCATCCAGAGTCAGCCGCTGTCTGTTCGAGTCCATCTTATTAACCATCATCTCTTTCTCTCTAACTACGAGTTCCAGCTCGTCACAGCGCAAGTGCAAATTCTGCAATGTCTCACGAAGACAAACAACCTAGAGGGGTGAATACGGGGGAACAGAGACTGTTTCTCTGCACAATATAGATGCAAATACACAACTGTAACCTGTGTGTGGTTGGGCCACAGGTTGTGTTTTGATGTGTGTCCATAAACTGCATCTTACTTTGTTGAAATATTTGATGAGTAGTTCAGAAACCTCTGTGGCTGAAAGTGTCCTTATCTTCCTGATGACAGCAGTCAGCTGGTCAGGTTCAGTGTTTGGTGACTGATTTGAGGAGGAGTTTGTGTTTATCCTCTTCTGCCTCTCTTGTATACAGATGTTTTCAAACTCCAGAGCTGCATCCAAAGCTTCACAATCTTCCTCTAGCAGGACCAGTGACTCCTCCTCCTGTGTGAATGTTAAAGGAAACTTGCCAAATTTGGACCAAAGCCCAGGAGGCACACCACAGTACATTTCTGCCTTGCTCTGACCTCAACACTCAGCACCCTGCCGTCCTGCAGCTGAGCATCCAGAGTCTCTTTTTTCATTTTCAGCCTCTGTCTCTCTCCTTCTTGACTCTCAGCGGTGGAATCGCCCCTCTGCATCTCCATGCTACTTCTTTCCAGAGAATCCAAACTCATAGACACGTGCCGCAGGTCTTCTGCAAGAGTCTGAAAAATCTGTTACCATTGTTATCTGGCTCCAGCTTCACGAATGGATTTTCATGCTTATATTTAAGGCACAACCATGCGAGTGTGTGTGTGTGTGTGTGTGTGTGTGTTCACACCTGACTAGACAGCAGCATCTTGAACTCGAGTTTGTTTATCTGTTGTGCACAGGCTTCCCTGTGCTTGAGCACCTCATCCCTTCTCTTCTGCTCATCCTTTAACTTCTGCAGCTCTGCTCTCCTCCTGAGCTCCAGCTCTTCCTCCGTCTCCAGCCAGCAGCTCTCAGGCAGCTGTAACAGTCACAGGCAGGCCGGGCCAGGAGAAAACAAGAAAAGTGGTTATTTTTAGCAAAGGTCCTGTAACATAAAGATTACAGCACGTACCGACTTGAAAATTTAACATGATCGATCTCGACACCATAGCAGCTCTAAATCTTGATTCGGGGCCTTTTTAGTCAGCTAACCAGCTACCAGTTCAATAAAACAAAGGAGACTAATCCCTCCATCAAATTGGCCAGTGTGACCAGGTCTTTTAGGATACAATAAACTAAAAATTGAACTATTGGATGTTGTGCAACGTCACACTGCTGCAGACTTGCCACATCAAGTGAAAGGGCGTATCACCTATGGGTGTGCTGGTTGTTGCTCTGAACAGCTCATTGTGTACTGAATGTTTTACCTTTTCCACTGATGTTTTCTGTTGACCGCTTTTATTCACAAGATCATCTCCTGTACTCTTTACCTATAAGCAAAATAGGGAAATTTTAAAAACAACAAAATGTATTCATTTTGTATTTCTTGACCCAGAATCCTACTTTGGTTATACAGCATAAATTAATCTTTGTCACTGACTGTAAGATGTCAGAACAAGTAAATCATCTCGTCTGTGCATTTTATACAAATCCTGAGGTGTAACATATGTCTGTTGACCGTTTCACTAAATAATGGAATATCCAACCAGGTTTGTGGTTTGGTGGTCATTGCTGGTCTCTTCCATGTGTTTGAGCCTGGCCTGAAGCTCTGCTCTCTGCTTCTTCATGTGCTGAAGGCTGGAATAGACCTGAGCTTGGATTTGTTGGCCGTGTATGAGCAGTATTTGCAACACGTCGTCTCTACTTTCTTTACTGTACCTATTGTGTTTCAACAAAGCTTTGAGCTCTTTTTCTGTCAGAGAGAAGGAAAGTCAGATAATTAGACAAAGTCAAATATGTTACAGATCATGTAAAATCTAGACACACCAGTTTTGACAAGCTCTTTGATCAGGTCTTTTTTAATGCCCACGATGACAGACAGATCTCTGAGTTGTTTTTTTGTTTCACCAGCCTTTAATTTCTCCTTATCTCTGACTTGCTTGGTATCGATGTAATCGGTACCTGAGAGGGGAAAAACACACAGAGAGAAATGTATAAATTAAAACCTTGGAATGTGGCAGAAGCAACAGATAAGCAAACCTCCATTGGCCAAGATGACGATTCACGTACTTTGTTGATTTATTGTAATAGTATGAGAAGTTGGCTCTGTTCTGTCATTTAAGGTGGAATTCTTTTTGGGCCAGGTCCACGTTTTGCTCAGATTGGTCCTGAAATAAAACCACAAAATTGAGAAAACAATAATTACATTTCACACCAGACAGTGTTTTGATAATAAACTAAAATTAGTGATGACATTTCTTTTGTGAAAAATAAATGATTTTTTTTTTTAAAAATAGGGAAAAGTTGGCTATAATTACAAAGGCTTTCACCTCAGTCCTTTTAAGCCATTAACTGTGTCCTCCTCCACTTCAGCCATGTCTCTGTCCTCTGATTGTTGCTTTGTGAGCAAAGAGTTGTTATTCTCCTTTTTCTCATTCTCAGCCAGCAGGATATGACCACGCATTTTAAAGTCTGCCATTACTCTCTCCAGAGAATAGGCTGGGGGACTGGAGCGAACCTACAAACACATACGAATTCACACAAGCGTATGTGCAAACATGAACATATCAATGCATGGTGCATCATGAAGTCAGAGTAGAATGAACAAAGCTACAAAATTACTTGGTTGAATGGAAATCAAAGTTACCCACCCTCCCTGTATTCTCGTATTTGCAACCATGTCTCAAGCAAACACTCTGAGAGTTGTTGTCTGTTGCCCCATAAGTCCCTGCGTCCAATGATGAGGTCTTGATCACCAGAAGATTGTTGCGAAGACGACTGATTAACATCTGCTGCTCCAAATAATGTTCAGTCTGTAAAATAAGCACAAACATGGTGTAACAACAACTATCAAGAGATTAAAGGTGATTGAAGGATTGCAGATATTTCAGAGGGTTGAGGGTGTCAGGGAACATTGGGTATCATTCAGTATCCGTGTTCATCCTCCTCACCTCTAAATGACTGCATTTCCTTTCCTCCCCCGAGCCCTGAAGGTAGGTTTTATTCTCCTCAAGCAGTATTTGTAATTGTCTTTTGAGCAGACAGTTTTCTGCCTCCTTTTGCTGCTTCTGTTGTTCCTTTAGAGTGAGAGCTTCCTGAGATACAAAGTAAAGTCTTTTTGTTGATTTTCTGGACTATGATACACATTTAGCTCTTAAACTGAACTCCAAACTTTCCATTGAAGGCAATCTTCATTAGGAATAATACTACATTTAATTATTTACAGATACTCCATAATTAGGATTATTAATCTTTATTGTAAACCCCCCATCAGTATTCACCATGACCTATTGTCTTGTTGCGTAAGAAAGAATTCTGGTTCATCCAGTTGTGTATTACCTTGCATTTATTGAGTTCATCTTTAAGCTTTAATGCAGAAAGTGAAAAGTCTGCTCCATCCTCTGGATGTTGGTGGTTGATGGTTGTCAATCTTTCCTGCCAATCCTGCAGCTCCTGTTTGAAAGATGGACTTGGACTAGAGATCTTTGCCAGCAGTGCTGCCGCTTCCTGCGTGAGCATCCAGTATTGCAGTGGTTCACCTTGTTTAAAATGTATGTCCCCCCCCCTCTGGTCCTCACTGCCGATGTTTTCTAAAGCCACTTCTTTTATCATCATCTGCTTCTCTTCTATTACCTCCTTCAGTAACTTGACTTCATTTTCAAGTTCGCTTATCCGAGCCCTAGCAAGTTTCTGATTGTATTTTGGGTCGGTGTGAATGGGCTGCTTGGCAGGATGGTTGCGGATGTGACGAGCCTTGGAAGCAAAGTAAAGCACATTTAGAGTCTCAGCTAAGCTGTTGCTGGAGGGGTTCACGCATGTCATCATCAGTGTGTGAGAGGTGCCTCCCAAGGAATCCCGGAGAAGACGGGTGATCTTAGCGTCCCGAAATGGTATGAAAGTGCTCTTGCGTGTTTTGCCACAGAAATTTAGAGCTCTATCAGAAAGGGCACGGATGACATTCCCAACAGCCAGTAGGTCCGTGTTGATGTGAATAGACTCTTTGAAATGCTTTCCGGTGTTTCCCGTCTTTTTAACGCGTTCAGAACCTGCTAGGTCGACCAGGCAGAACTTGGAAGAGCAGAGAGTGTTTGAGTCGTTGTTGCATTGCTGGTTGATCAGAATCGTGAGAACAGTGTGAGAACGACTTGACTTGTCGTTCATCCTTGTGGTGCAGGTTTGTCGCGCGGCAGAGCTCATCTCAACAAGACTTAGTAGCTCCTCTGCTGAGTTGACAGCACTCTCCCTGGCTCCCACAACCACTGAAATGCACAGATTAAAACACATTATTCACTTCTTTAATAGCCAAACATGCCACCACTGCACCACGGTGGAAATAACTTTTTATTTGCTGCAAACTAAGAGTGGAACGCTAATTACCTGTGTTCCCATTAATGTCGTCTCTGACATTGAGGCCTTTCTGATTAGTTGGCAAGTCCAGCAGGTCTCGCACTTCCTCCATGTACAGTTCCAGGTAGGACATGTGCACCGTGGCTACATCAATTTCATTACTTTTTAATTTCTCATCCAGATAACCAAACACATCCCGAGCCACGTGTTCAATAATCCCCCCCTCGTCATCTAAGAGAAGCAATGGGGGAGAAGTGATGACTCTTCCTTTCAAAGAGCACCTGTCACACATACCTGTGCTGTAAAACTCACCTTGGCCACCCCCGCTGATGGTGTAGGTCTTTCCAGAACCGGTCTCTCCATAACAGAACACGGTGGCGTTGTACCCGTCCAGCAGGGATCTCACCATGGGCTGAATGCAGGCCCTGTAAACCTCATCCTGGCTGGCTGAAGGTCCAAATGCGTGGTCGAACGTGAAAAGCCTGTCTGGGTTCACAAACATCTGCGCACTACCCGGAATCACCTTTACACACTCACAATGGTGGCGAAGAAGCTCTTTGGGAAGCAAAGGACGGATGCGGACCGCCACCTGGATGTTGACCTCGCTCATATTGTCCGGAAAATGGCCGAAATGCCGTCAGCTTTTTATTCAGATTTGAATGAAAACATCGGTTAGCTATGCGACGTAATGATCTATCATAATTAAAAAACTGTAATTCTCTGCACTCAAAGACAAACTACAACAAACCTCGTTATTTGTTATTTAGCTAGTTTGACCGCAGCTCCAATTTGTTGACGCTACTCGGTTGCCCTGGCAACACCACCACTTCCGTGAAGGTGGAATTAGATTCGATCTTGGGCTCGACTGATAAACATGATGTGTTCCGGTCAAACATGACCGATTTAATAGGTTTGTCTCTGAAAAATGTACTTAACGTGGTCAGACCGACCATGACTTTGTCCACAAAGAGGACTTTAAAACACAGCCTAAACTGTATTCATTAACGTACAATTTAATCTTTTTATTAAGGTGTTATATTCACAAAAGCAGCATTTGCTAATAATCCCCCCCCCCCCAACAAAAAAATAATTAATGTGTCAAATCATACTGTTATTCATTTATTTTTATAACTGAATATACATTTTGTCACTCCTTGTATTTTTTTCAGTCTAAAATGATATAACTGAGGCACATAAACCACATGTAATTGCAATGTTTAAAATTGTTTTTTTAAATTTAATTTTCCCATTTGTAGGATAGATTTGGTACATAGCTTTAGCATCAACACTAGAAAGCTATTGTAAACTGAAAAAAGGCTTCTTACATACATGTATATTAACATTTGAGAACTGTTTTATTTAATTCACTTTAATTTGGAACTCCTTGTGACAAGCAGATGAAAATAGATGGCATTATCCACACACACACACACACACACACGCACACACACACACACACACACACGCACACACACACAGGGCAGTTATGAAGATTCTGGCATTACAACACTTTCCACTGCAACAGGACACTCACTGGCACCGAATGCTCTGCTTTTTTTTGTATTAGTGCCAGAGCGGCACTTGTACATAACATTGCTCGCCAGTTTGTCAGTAGTAAACACAGCGGGTGTGGTGTATGGGAATGTGGGCCATCTCTTTGTGATGTTGCTTGGCATAAGGCCACAGGTAGAAGTCAATAATTGCGGAGTTGATGCTGCATGTCTGCGTGTCTCTCTCCTGCACCAGCTTGCAAAAACGCTCTTTGATCAGCTCCACAGACCAAATCGAACAGCCTCGGATCTCGACCTCTTCCCTGTCTCCAGAAGCGAGCAGCTCGCCTGCCAGACACCCGACATGAAGATGTGAAATGTTACGTTTTTTACTGAAAGCATTTTGTGCCTGACATGAGAGACATCCACGTGTCTGCTCTCTCACCATTCTTCAGCGCCTGCATCAGCCCATCAGAGTACTGCAGTACTCCAAGGTAGACGAGAGCCTGGGGAACCCTGTAGTCAGCAAACATGGTGAGCCGATCGATGTTGATGATGTCTCCCTCTCCTCTGGCCTCCATGATGCCCCAGAGGTCTGCCACCAGGATCTGAGCTCGCTTATAGAATGAGACTCTCTTCCCCTTAAAATGAACAATACCAGTTGCAGATTCTTAAGATGTTTTACACATTTTGTAAACATAGACTCTACACTGTAAATCTAAAAGTAAAACACTCTTGTTGGATGAATTCTATAGAAAACAAATTGTGAAATGCCTGGGAAATCTATTGTTTTCAGCCAAAATTACTGTATATCATTGTTGGATATCGAATATTTTAAAGATTAATTGGATCTGACTTTCTAAACATGAGAAATACCACTTTCCATATCCAACCCTCCGTACCTCATATGTAGCTTCGTCCCTGTATGAAGGGATCTTCTCCACAATGAGCTCCACCATCTTCAGTGCATCATTCCCAGCTGGGTTGATAAAACTCCTGAAGCTCCCACCATGCTCCAGCAGGACGCGGCCGCCTTCAGTCAGCACCTTGTTAACAGCTATATATTTTCAATTTCCACTTTTCATTAAGGTAATACAGTTAACAACGTGACTGAAATAGGATGCAGGAGCTCTGAAATCATTTTTCTCAAGTTACTAATAAAAAAAATGCAGAATGATAAAAAAGGAAAATTAATCATTTTGTAGGTCTAACATTGTTGCCATGTATAAATATCACAGAAAATATACAGCCCACAAGACAGTGGTTAATTGCATTTCTTCATTTGGTCAAACACTAAAGAGATGAGATGGAGCACATTCGAATGTTGCGCCACGGTGTTCTGTAAAGAACTGGATAATTAAGGGGCTCATTGACTGCTTAAGATAAAGCTGTAGTCAGGTTATTATAGTGTAAACCAGCTGAAGGAAAAAGAAAGGTTAAGATGTTCACACCTGGTGGCGCTCCTCAAGCATGGGCATGGGTGTTTCGTTGTCTGATCGGAGGATATGGGCCAACTCCTGCACACTCATCTGAGAGAAGTACTTTGGCTCAGTGATGGGAATACCTGGAAAGTGTTGGAGGAGCATCAGATCCATGATTTGGAATTTGGACACACATAATATAGTGATGCAGCAATTCTGATACCAGTATTGAATATTGGTTCAGTACAGATGCCTCAACAGCAGTCAGAATTCATTTATTCCATTCAATAAATTATATTGGTCTAAACTTTACATTTTGAAATATATTTTATGTTTTGATTTGACTTAAATCGGCCACATTAGGTAGTCACATTGTGGTACAGTTATATTATCGAGGGTATCTGCAACGTGTGCCGGTGCCAACAGCTGCCTCGGTAGAGGAGAACCATTTTAAATTTACACTGTAACTGAGTATCTTCATCTTCATTTCCTGGCAGTGAGAGCGAAGAAATTCAGGAACCGCTGTGAAGAAATGCAACGCTCCATTTTGGCATCAAATAAATTTGCAGGAACCTATGTTTTTCTGACAAAGCCTCTTCTAAATTCAAAGACCACACCAACCAGATATTGAGAGTCGAACATTATATGGGACATAATTGATCCATTTCCGGAGGCATTCAGGCTAATTATGAGTGATTCACAGCCACATGGAGAGCTATAAGCAATTTCCCAGCAGTACAAGTTGAAGGAAAGGGTACATATACAGGATGAATGAATTAGCAGAGAAATGTGAAGGGGCAGGGATTGAGGAAAGGAATTGAGTGTGTTTTTTTTGCCAGGTGCAATCGAGAAAAGCTTCATTCTGTCTCAGTCTCAAGACGTAAATCTTTTTTTTTTTTTAAATTTTCAAGATGCCTTGTCTTTATATTTGAGGAAAAAGCCCATTTGAAAGACAAAACTGTATCCAAAGTGACAAAATGTTTGAGGTAAATAAAATTGGGCTGTGGAGTGCTAATAAAACAGGAAAACAATAAAACCATCCACACATTATTAACAGTGTGTATCCGGCCCCACATGTGCTCTCACCTTCATCCATGGCCCTGGAGATGGCTGCGCAAAGAGTCATGTAGCCTGTGTATGTAATCCCTTTATAGGTCACCTCACACTGTTGACTCTCACTCTCTGGCCAGAAGGAGAAGTTCATAGTGTCGACCACAAACACCCAGTTAAAGGCCTGAAAGGTTTAAAAAAACAAAAACAAAAACAAAAAACGAATACTAAAATTATGATACACCTATTATTAGGAAAAAATTAGATATCATAAAAACATAGCTGTTCTATATGCTTAAAAGGCAGGGAAATGAAAAAATGCAGCAGTTTTATCATCTGATGTAAAAAAAATACAAAGTGTGGCCTAAAAATTATAAAATACAATAAAAAAAAATCCATAGTCCACTAAAATGGACAATGAAAAAGCATTAATACTAATTTAGTAAAAGAATATATAATTTAGTAAAATAAATATATATATATAAATGATCCATTAGAGAAAAGAGTCCTAACTTGAAAATGTTCCTTAAGTAAAAAGACGTAATGTAATGGAATAACAGCAAAA
This sequence comes from Takifugu rubripes, assembly GCF_901000725.2. Taxonomy (NCBI): domain Eukaryota; kingdom Metazoa; phylum Chordata; class Actinopteri; order Tetraodontiformes; family Tetraodontidae; genus Takifugu; species Takifugu rubripes. Next base: position 12,164,995 of record NC_042305.1, read on the forward strand.
TGAACTTAAAATATAAAAAGTGCATGACTCAACTCTGCCATATTAAGGTAATCCATTATTTCTTTTTAACAATAACAAGGGTATGACCATGTTAATGCTGTAGTTCTTAAGCAAAGAGCCAACTTCATATGCTGTACTACTTGTCCTTTTAGGGGGTGGAAAAAACAGATGACATGTCCCTAATGGCAAGCCTTAAAAAAACATCTGCAGAGAAGAGAGAAATATTTTATATTTTTTGTTACATTTTAAGGATGAAGCTTCCATGAATACAACTAGAATCCCTCTGAAAAATCTTTTGTATGCTAAAGGAAAATAAAGCAGCGTTACTAATCACCTCCTCACTGTTGAAATAAAATTCCAGGCACTCTAATCACTCGCCTGGTCGGAGTTGTGTGATGGAGCCAGCGGATTTGCTTTCTTCCAGCTCCTGGCAGTCAGACTGTCACTGTGCCGGAGGTTGTAGAGCATCTCTGCCACCCTCTCCACTCCTCCTTCCTCCACACTCACATCCTGACTCCTTTCTGCAATATATTGCCCAGATTCACGGGGAGGCAAAGGTGACCCCATGAGCCCTGTAAACATGCACACGCACGCATGAATACGAACAGGGCTCGACAGAGAAGGTGCTCCACGATCACGTACGACTGCACGCAAAACTGCAAGACATTTCAATAATTAGGAAAATAAAAGATGTCCGGCACAGTTTTTATGGGCAGGAATAGCTGAATGCTGGGGGAGATGTGAATGTCAGTACGCTTTTCAGTCTAAAATACCAATATCCAACATACGTCACTGGGGAAGTGACATTTTAAAGATGATGATCCTTGCTTTAGTACAGGAGTCAATTAAGGGGGGATAAGAAGGAAGAGAAAACCTTCAGCAACCAAGTATGTATGTAACCACAAGTTGGATCTACGGAGAAAACCGATTTCCACATAATAAACTATACTTGACCTCCTGCATCCACCTGAAATGTCAAATATGCCAAATGGATCTTTTATGGGTGGATGATTGCTCCTCGCCGTATCTTCAGCTACAAAGTTTTTTTTTTGTGGAAAGTACTTTCGGAGTCGTTCAAGTGAATGACGTTATTATTGCTTGTTGATAACGTGGATGAGCAAAGTGCAGGTAGGATGAGTGATTCGAATCAACGCTCCCCACTGTCTCTATTATTATTATCACCGTCTCTATTAATTACATTTAAAAACTTCATCAGACATTTTCTCCACACATGATTTGACATCGAATGCCAGCAAACTAAACTCGTTTCACTGTAGTTTCTCAAACATAATCAATGAGCGAGGAGGTAGGAACACACCAAAAAATAGTTACTTTCTTAGAATATAGAAATAATGTATATTTACTTCAACGGTGCGTTTATGCACAATGACGCAGTATTGCTACTGTGATTTTTTCTTAATATTCATTAGTCATTAAAGTAGTATTTACATTACCTACCTGTAAGGTCGCGTGGATTTTGATCCACTACCGGGTTCTCGCCTATTGACCAATCAAGGCCCTCCTTTACATTACGTCACAGTCTGAGGAGCCAATTATCTCGCTATAAGTGGGAACCGGAAAGACGCGAAATGAACGATAGATTCGTTTTTCCTTTTTTCAAATTCTATTTTTCTTTTAAAAATATAAATTCATAGGAGTAATTAAACACAAAATGGCGACTTGACCGAACTTTCCATGTTTTTAAATGCACAGTTCAAATAGGCACAATTTCAGCGTGAACAGGAAGTAGTTAATTTTGTCAAGTTTAGATTTTCTAAAAAAATCAAAAAGGTGAAATTTTATAAATAAATAAACATACATCATTGGTTAATGTTATGCAGAAAATAATTGATGTTTGTGATATTTTTATACCTGTATGACAGTAAATTAAATAAAACACTCCCATGAGTTTCATTAAAAAGTGGCACCATCTTTATTCATTTACAATGACAATTCTACAGCATGTAAGGTAATCAAGGGAGGTTGTCAAAATTCATTCCAGGTGAGTTCTCAAATCTTTAATAAAATGTCAAATATTAAAACTACATGTTCTATTGGCGAGTGTTTCCTTACTTTAGATTTTGAGACCACAACTATCACTAACAATTATTACAAATTAGACCACCTTACCAGTGTACAAGTGTACCGGCTTGCACAACCCCAGAAACATTCCCAAGTGTAAAATGCCTCACATTAAAACAAATGCAATAGGTAAATATGAAAAGAAACATTGCTTACATTCTGCCTGCTTGTAATATTAAATGTGGTACAATTATGAGTGAAGGGAGCAATATAAACAACAGAATGCACACCAACCCACACACGCTGACAAGCTCAAACTGGTGTACACATGAGACAGGTTTAATTTTGAAAAAACAATCATACACAAATGCATATAAAACAAAACCATCAAAACCCAAGGAGTTTATTTCTGTCCGTCAGGGGATTTGATATTTTTAATAGATGTGTTTAAAAAAAAAAAAAAAAAACCCAAAAAAACAAACAATGCATCTGATAAACTAATGGACTACACTTAAAAATGCAGACTCATCTAAATTTTTTATGCACAGGAATGTTGAACATCTCCTCATTAAAAAATACAAAAATAAAATCCAAAAACAAAAAGATACCCACAATCCAGAATAGTCTGAAGCAATTATGTGGGACAGGGGCAGAGGGGTTGCAGGGGAGGGGGAGTGAGGCAATCTGAGTCTCCTGGGTCTACAGAAATTGCCCAGAGTACTGCTTCACACTGTAGAGAGAGAGAGTAGGATAAATAAATACTTTTTTCCATTTTTTTTTTTGGAGAAGGAAATGCAATTCACAAGTGACTGACAGTGTAAGTATAACCGTGCAGCTGTGGGAGGGTGCAGTCTTGAGAAAATGGAAAGGCGGAGTGGATTTACAGAAGGAGAGAGAGGTTAAATGCATGGAAGACAGGCAAGGAAGAGGGGTGTGGTTAGTCCTTGTGTCCGAGCAGGTGCAGCACACTGAAGGGAGAAGAGGGAAGAAGGAGGAAGGAAGCAGGATTTGTAACCATGGCAACACTAGACCACTAATGAGTGGCAACAGGTCATTAGCTGTATTAGCATTTCAGCTAAGATCAAATAGCATCAACAAGGAAGTGGTGTGCATTATACGTGCCTACTGCGTGCCAAAGGAGACAGAAGAGGAGAAGCCTGTGCTGTTTGGCAGACTGTGATTTGTTGTCAGTTGATCTAACTAAAAACAACAAAATCACTAGTCTTCCACACAGCAGCAGACAGGGGAAGAATCAATCCACTCCCTGCTTCACAGTGAAACGGCTTAGATGGCAAATAAATGTGTATTCCTTTATTAACCATATCCACTGGTGGATGTGACAAAGAAACAAGTCAATTATATTGACCCTTTAAAACAATTTAATGCTTCTTCACAGCCATTTCATGCAAGAGGAAGGTTTGAACTAGTTGCGGGTTGTATGAGGGGGAGGAAGGAAAAGGGTTAGTAAAATAGGGGCAACAGAAACAACCAAGAGGTGTATTAATTTAGAAAAAAAATCTCTGTATATATACATATATAGTATGTGTGTTATATATATATATATATATATATATATATATATATATATATATATATATAATAAATATTGCACCTATTATTTTCTGTATGATTTAAATCCTTATGGGGTTAAAATAGGTTTTCAGAAACTTGCCTGCTTTGTAAAAGGAACTGAGCATTCTGGATCTGATCCTGGGTACCCGTGATGGTTATAATTCGGTCTTCAGATCCTTCTAGAGGCTCATCAATCTTGATAGCAGCTCCAGAGTCATGACGAATCTGTTTGATCCGTTGACCCCCCTTACCAATGATGGAACCAGCCAGCTGTCATATGTGGAAAGACAAGGAAATGGACTGAAGATGGTGAAGGAGGCTAAAGAAAAACATTTGGGTACAATAGATAGTATCCGTGAAGGTAAAACACAAGTGTCTAGTCCAAGTATTATGGTGTGTTTTTATCTCCAAACTCTGAGAAAGGACAATAATTCAGTGTGAATGACATGATCACATGTTAGTACAGGGACAAAGGACAAGATGTAAATTTTCTGTGATGTGCCAGTGTGAGTGGCAACCTGTCATTTACTTACATCTTTGGGGATTGTCACCTGTGTGGTGACAACAGGGCCGCCAATGTCATTGTAGGAGCAACGGCCACCTGATGCACGAAAAAGGCAAGGCTGACATCAAAATCAGACGGTAAAGCAATGTAAAAATAAAAAAAATAAAAAATAGCACTTCTACATGCAATAAATTTGCTGTCGCCATTTAAAATTGCATATACATTTGCATTTTATTTTTTTTTAAAAATATCTTACCAGAGTGGTAGTTATCCCAGGAGGAACCATTGTCTAAGATGGAGCAAAAAACACTGAAACAAGACTCAAGACAATCGAGCAATTTTTCTGACAGCTGTAAATATGCAGCTGACCCATGCTGCTACTCATGCAAACATGGTGATGCAGCTCCTCGTTAAGCCTCCTCTTAACTGTTGAACTGCATGGCGATTATTCTCTAATGTCTCAAAAATATACCCATTATTTTAAAGATAAAATAATTCCATATGCCTGAGCAAAATCCAGTAATATTAACCAATAACTGACACGGGTATAAAAGCCATACTGCCATTCAATCGGATTGACATGCAGAACAAAAATATGACAATAGAGAGGCAGGCAGAGCTCAGATTCAATCAGTCTTTAAGATCTATATGATGACAGAAAAAAGAACAGGTACTCACCATATCCTCCACTCTGAAAACAACAAAACAGACAGAAACACAGTTTACACACAACACAACCAACTGCCTGTGTCTCTCATCACAGCTCAAAAAAATGAAATGAGGATTATAAGCGCGAATGTATGGATGATGCAGCAGCTTCCACGGAGTACACTCAACTAAAAACCACCCAGTTTCACCCGTAAGCTAGACTCCTCCTCCTCTTTCCCTGCCCCCACCATCCTCCTTTCCCATCTCTCCATGCATCTCCATCAGCCCCCATTTTCACCTGCTGCTGTCACCAGGGCAACAGGCAATTCAAAAAGCTGTTGCTGAGCAACGGCAGGCAGTATCCTGCCAGCTCTTGGAGAGAGAGAATGAGAAAGAAAGAGGGACAGACCTTCCACTCTGTCAACAAAGCGTTATTACCTAGCAACCAACTATGGCCTCCCCCACTCTCCCCACCCCCATTGGCCTCTCTTTGCAAGAAAAACAGGCTGGCCATGAAAAGTACACAGTAAGAGGGCAATTATACATGATTATTATGTGGTGTCTCCGGCTGTGGTGATTATGGTCATTTGGTGGGTAGGCTTACTCAACTAACCAAAACTAGCCTAGATGCAACGTTACAGCGAAAATATATGCACGAGTGACCAGCCATCGTTGCGTTTCAACCTTTTGCCATCACTGCATTGAAATCACAGCATACTGTCTTGCAGCAACACCAAACCGTGGACTGGGCTAAAGAGACTGGTGCCGAGCAAGATGCTAGAATATGAGCTGCATTAATGTAGCAAAGGGTCACTAACCATGCTATCACTGTAGCGATCCGGTCTGCCTCTTCTGTCACTGGTGAGAAGAGAGAGAGAGGAAGAGAGAGAGAGAGGGTGAGGTGGAAAAAATGGTTACAAAAAGACTGACAACATTCCAAAGGAAATTTCAGTCTGGGTCAAATTGTACACACGCGGAACAAGATTACAGTATAAACACGTTTCCTCTCAGCCATCTTCCCACACAGTAACAGGAACAGCATTGACAGTGTTATAGTGAGAGCAGTGACAGGTGGCGGTGATGATGATCACAGCCAAGACTGGCTGACTTTCCCCAATATTGAGCTGAGATAAGGAATTAGCTCACAATGTGTCATTTATTCATTTCCCAATCTTTTCACATATGTGGATGTGATGTCAGTAACGTTAAACTATAGCTTCAGCATCATATTATCACTTGTTGCTTTGGTGTAGCAGTGCCTGTCTGATCCAGGCAGTATTAAAAGGTTAAAACAAGGAATTTACCAGCAACAACCAGGTTTTTCTCACACAATCTCACATTATTTGGCAACTGATCTAAACTCACATGTTCAGTTTGATTTCCATCACCATTCCATATAGATCGCGAGCTGACAAGCAAACGTGGCCAGGTCAGCTTTGCAGTGTAGAATTTCAAATTTTTGGAATTTAACATAGAGCTGAAAATATCTGTTTACCACCTCCTTAAACAACAGAGATGTGACAGAAGCATCTACCCTATAGCATGCAAAGGAAGACATATCGTCATATCAATCCTCATAGACGCTCCATATACCTAGTTATCAATTAAGGAAACTAAGTGTTCCCTTCATTGTTTAGGAACACTCCGTGTGTAGTCACTTAAAAATAAATCAACCACAACAATTTAGGGAAATACAAGTTTTCCATACATTTTTAGTAAACTGAATTCACAGAATATTTTAATATTAATTCTTTAGAATGAAGTCGAACATTTTTTGGCATCATTAGAAATGATTTGAGTGCATGGAACAATGTGTGTTTATTAGGGCACGGACAGGATCTTGCTACCCATAAAGAATGCCGATTTAAGGTAAAATGACCAAAGTGGCTACAGGCTAATGGCTGGAGTGAGTAGATGGGGAAGAGAAAGAGAAAAAGGGGGACTAGCTTCTGCTCCTCATAAAAAGTTAAATTATAGACAAACCAAAAAACTGACTTATTACTGCCAGACTTACAATTTCAGTTTCATGTTTTGTAGCAATCTTTAATTTCAACTGTGTTTTAAAATATGCTATTTGATAAAAGCCAAGGGAAAAATACCAATCTGAAGCACCTCTTACACCGACAAATAATATATTTGACATTCATGAAGTTAAAAAAATAAAATAAAAATCAGCAATTATCTCTGTAAAAGAAGGCAGGAGATGAAGGTAAATGTGCTGGAACAGAAACTTACTTTGACCTCTCATCTGAGCCGCGGTACGAATCATAGTAACGATCATCTCTGTAGGCAGGATGGAGATGAGAAAAGACACAAACAACCAGACTTACATTGATGTACATGTACAATTAATGGATTCACCACCTTTCTAAAATGGCACATATGTAACAAATTATGTGTAGAAAACACAACTGAGTTCACTATAGAAATTAAAACTACATCAAGCTTGAATGGAATTTAAGCAGATGAAGCGGGATTAAACTAAAAGCACAAGCAGACTCCAGAGGAAACTAATGCAGAAGCTCAAAAACAGGAATCAAAACAGTGGTCTGGATTATGGATAATCATTTCATCATTTAATAAAATAATCAAGTGGGGGGGGGGGGGGGGGGGGGGGGGGGGGGGTTTACCTATATTAGTAATACAGATAAGATCATTTTTTTTACCATAGCATGAATTTGAGAGAAAAATCCTATTATTGAGATCTTACCCTCCTCTGTGCGAATGTCCAATGGACATGTTTCGGCCACGGCTGTTCCCCCTAGAAACCCTACTTGAGTGTGGTGGAGGAGGACCTCGGCGGGACTGTCGTCATAATCTCTACGGGACGATGACATCGGTCCCCGTCCTCCCCTACTAGAAGACATACGCTCAAAGCCGCGGTCTCCGCCGCTGGACCTGTTGCCACGGGAAGGGAACCCACCCATAGGTCTGCGCCCACCTACCCTCTCCTCAAACATCACAGTGAAGCCACCGTATTCGTATGTCTCGTCATAGAAGTTAGGGTCATAGGGCTGTGCGCGGCCCTTTATGGGAGCCTGCAAGGATGGAAAGAATTTTTAAATTAAAATTAAACTGATACAAAAAAATACAAAATAATAAATTACAAAAAAACCTTCCCTTTATTCTCATGTGCACACATTCGTTTCCCCATATAAAGCATCTTAAGATCTTACACAAGTGTATTTATCCTGCAGCACACTTACATCTGCAATAAGCTCCAGCATAGTCTTAATGCACTCCACCACTCTCTCCATTTTACCGCCAACCAACACAACCCGGTCCGTTGACTGAGGACAGCACTCCTGAAATAGCTTGATGCTAGTCTTTGTGTTCTGGAAACATGTCAGACGCAGAGACGTGTGAGGGAATCGATTAAATAAATACAACACATCAATATTACACCTTTTGAACTCACCTCACGGAGCTCCTTAATTTTGGCTCCCTTCACCCCAATAATTGAACCAGCAAGGCTCTGGTGGATTAGCAGACGCAGCTCGCAGTCAAAATCCATCCCACTGTACTGCTGATACTGAGGGAATCAAAATACAATTAATTCCATCTTGTGGAAGCGTAAACCCTAAACAAGATTAATCTTTCTTCTACTACCTGAATAATCAAGTTATCTATATTTTCACTACTACAAAACACTCAACAATATCATCAATACTAAATGAAATCATGGGATTGTTTCAGTTCCCAGAGATTCTCGTTTACTGGCTTAGGAAATCTCACCTCCTCTAATGTTGGGATGATCTTCAGCAGGATTTCTCCAACTGTCTTTATGTCGGCACTGATGCTCAGGATGCTTCATATTTCACCCACCAATGACAGGGCCGAGCAGAGCCATACGCAAACGGTGGGTTTGGGGTGCCGGCATGGCAACCAAGAGGGAAGAACAATATTTCAGATCAGAAAATTCCTGACTCACAAATGCTCCATAAACAACCAGTGACTAACAGATGCATCCAGTATTTTCTTTTTAACTTGAAATTATAGATATATTTTGTTGTTAATTGAAAAACAAAAAACAAACAAACAAAAAAAACAGCTGGTCCCACAAGCAATGCATTAAAAAGGAAACAGTATATCGTCCGGAAAAAAGATAGAAGATAGAAAAAGGGACCCAAAGAAAAGCGATTGTATTTGGTGACCACTGAAGGGAGTCAGGGAGGGTGAAGGATCTGGCAGAAATAAGCACCAACGGTACCAGGAAGAACTCTAAAGTTTGAAAGCATAATATGGTGGATGTACACTATAGATATAATTTGGACCAAAGTTAGGTTGTCCAAACTAAACAGACTATATTTCACTAGTGGTTTAAAGCTTGTAGAATATCACAAATTGAGCATTTAATTTGAAAAATACCTGTATCCTGTTATCTAAAAAAATAAAGAATTGTCAGCACCCACCTATGATGTGACTGAAAAACTTAAGTTTCTTATTAATCAAACCTAAGCAAACTATTACATGAAAACACAACGATCGAGAGAGCAATAAAAAGATCAGACATGGAATGTCAGACACTGATGTTGTTACATGATGGTAGACTAAAAATAAAATTAAAAATGAGAGATGAATGAAACCTCGAAGGGCAGTCTGTTCATCCAATAGCTCCAGCAGTCAATAACTAAGTTCAAATGAAGCAAAAGATGGGAAAGGAACAAGCACACTCACACAAACCACACTTTCTACTATCTAGCTTTCCATTTGCATTGCAGAATGGGATCTACCATTACAATGGAGAACAACAGGAAAAGAGTGAACTGATGTGGGAAGCAAGTGGGCTTATGAAACACATTAAAATAAAACACCACTATAACCATTCTGAGGAAAAAGGAGGTGTAAATGTCAGATATAAAGAACAGATCATCATTATTAGAAATTAAAGATAAAAATATGAGCACATATTGCACAGATTACAGAAAAGATTTAAAAGGACAGCGATAGATTTTGGAAAAACCCTGACAACACCAGCTTAAATTTCAACTAGATAACACTTTAAAAATGGACTAGAACAGGATGTTGACATGGCTTTTACAGGCTCAACAGGCAGATTTGGATATGAACGTATTTAGGCATTTAGGCTAACGCTAAAATATTGTGAGAACAGATAAGATACAGTGACTTGACAAGAGGCAGGATGACTATAATTCATTTCTTTTTTTTTGACCTGTAGTCAGGCAGTGAGAGGGAGGAGCTTAGGGACATACCGCTCAGGCCCACTGCTGTCTGGGACTGACACACTGGCTTTGTACTGGGCGTGGCATTGGCAGGGGCCAGGGCCATTCGAGCACAGATGTCAATCAAGTAAGGCCCCCATTTAGGGACAGGGCACGATTATGGACAGGGCCAACCAAGGTGTCAGGTGGGCGGGCGCAGGAGGGGCCATCCAGAACATGGGCAACAGAGGAGGAAGTGGGCAAAAAGTCAACAGTAAAATAATAAACAAGGAGAGGGAAGAGGAATACAATTTTAATATACAGGCTCTAGATTGGTAAAATGTATTTTTAATTGATTCTCTCAGAGATTGGTTTGTCAAAGAGAGAAAAGGAGAAAATATCACACTGGAAAATGGGTCATGGTATATTCAGAACATGAAAAATTCAATGATGGCAAAGACTACAGACAGTGACAGAGTGGTAGGAATGTAGAGGACTAAAGAAAAAAGTAGTCAACTGAATCATGTAGGAACTGGTGGGGTTCCCCTACCATTAATAAAAATGATATTTGACACTTTAAGTGACCTCATAAATGCTGCATGTAACACTGTGCGTAATTTTGAAATAAAAGCAACAGTGTGGTATCAATAGCAATAAGGCCATAAATTATCCACAAAGGGCACCAAATTGCCATTTTATGTCACTGACACACAGGATGTTCATCCTAAGTGATGAAGACAAAAACCAACAACAATTGGTCTCTTAAAACAGAAGGACATTAAGTTATTACTACTACTACTACTACTACTACTACTACTACAGGTACTGGCTATTCACCTCCTTGTTAACTCAAAAAATGTTACCAAATACCAGCATACAGCTGATCAGTTATGTGATAAAAGAACTACTGCCCTATAGGGGGTAGAGAGGCTTAATACAAGTTGGGGAAATAGAGATACAAAAGAAAAATTAAAATCAAAATATCAAAAAAGTGTATAAAATAGATATACTTACATCTGTACGGAGAGCTTTAATGTTTTTGCCACCCTTCCCAATTACAGCCCCTGCATTCTGAAAAGACCAGAATCACCAGAAAATTAGTCAACAATTTGATGGAATTCTGAAGCAATGAATAGAAGGCATAGGACAGAAAATAATCATTCTAAAAAGACAAAAAATCTTTCTGCACAAAGACAAATAGAGTGTGAAACATTAAGTACAAAATTATTTACTTTGCTCTGCAGGAGGATACGGAGCTCAACCATCTCGTCACAATTCCTGGAGCGCTTGAACGATTTCTGCTCATCAGCATCCTCAGCAGGGCGCTTACCTGGCATAAGAAGATAATGACAAATTTACTCTACATGTAAAGCTCTGCAAGAAGTAATGCCTCATCACAAAATGATTAGAACAGAGAGAGAACCACAAAATATCTATGCTTTCAATTCTTGCCACTGTTAGACAGTTAGCAACACAGACACAGATGTTAACATTTGTATTTACCCTTGCAAGGTTGGAGCATTTGTGTGCACCAGCTTGTATCTTAAACTATTAAATACATCTAAAATTCCCAAGTGCAACAACATTTTTAAAGTGACACTCATCTAGCAGTGATGCCCAATGACATTAACAATGCCATAAGACTTTGTTATATACCATTAGACTCTGCATTGCTGAACGAAGCCTCTTCTTGTTGATCGATTTCTGAGTCCATTTTCTTCTGGCAGTGGAAAAAATGTGGTGGTTTCCTTGATCCGGATGAATGGCAACGAGGAGGACTGAAAAGCAGACAGCCGTCCCCTCCGAGATGCTTCGATCTGTTAGCATTGTAACAATAGGCAATAAAGTAAGCAAGAACAATGATTGAGCTTTGTGCTCGGTAACCAGTTGACAATGAGAAAAATTAGTAACAGGATAGAAAACCAGTACCCACCAGTATTTATTGGAGGGAGAAGGGTGTGTAGATAGGCGGAACTAAACACGCAAGGACCAAACAGCTGATGAGACCTGTGGAGTAGGAGAGGCTACTTGAAACTGTATATAAGGCACTGGCTCTAGAATAGCAAAAAGGTACGAGACGCGTCTTAGTTTAAATAAAGATAGAAGTTTAGCAAAAACCGCTGTATACGCCTTCAACTTCAAGGTCTGAGCGCTAATATGATGTTCAAAGCTTAGAGGCGGAAAAACTGCTGGTCTCCGAAAACGACGGCAAAACTATAATTTGACTTACAGGAAGGTAATAAAGAGTCATAAAGTATGTGCTTGATTTCTATCGCTGACCAAAACAGTGAAGAAACGGAAGCTATGGGGTCTTCACCCGAAAATAGTCAGCTGACATTAATGTCAACTACCGGGGCAGGCACCGAGCCCGGAGGGAAACGATGTTTGTTAGCTAGCCTCGGTGCTTTCGGTTAGATTTACATTTCCAGTTTATATCGGCCTTACTCCAAATAAATACTTTATTGTCGCATCGAAACCGACATACTGTTCATACAATAAGATAGAAATAAACAAATCGTTAATTAATACAAAGCCCAACAGCCGGACTGACACTAGCAGTGAGCTAATATCGCCATGTTGCCATTAATTTCGAGTTCGAGTCAAGAGGCGCTACCCAGGCCAGTTAATTTGGTAGCGGGTGCGATTGACATAGAATTGTCTAAGAATGGGCCCCAACGTGCGTATTTCGGTTTACAGGACATGTAAACGCAATCTGTTAATTTCTTAGCGGCACACAAAAGGAGATCTTATCGTCAAAACACAGACCTTGCAGTGCAACACCTCGCTCCGTCGTCCCCTTTTCTCTCTACCTAACTTGGGTACGCTCTAAATCAGTCGCGGCGATTGATTGGTTGAGCAGAATTACGTATCACATGATAAGAGTCGTGATTGGCTTACACAGATGTCACTCATCTGACGGATCGCCTTACGAAAATGGTTGTCCGCGGATACAGTAAATCCGCGATAGACTGAACACTTAGATGCAGTTATAATGGCTAAAATTATTTTCGGCTACTGCAGTAAATACGATCATCTTTGTACTACTCATGAAGATTTACAAATGATCACAATTTCATACTGCTAGTTAGTGCTAACACTTTCGCGGCATTCCCAACCAGTACCACGAGGCTATACGCTACCTTCTCAGGTACCGCTAAAAACATTATATCGTGTGTAAATGTCAATATATGGCTACATTTCTCATTCAGTAATCTTTTGTTTCCTGTTGCCTAGGACTTACCCATTATCACCAAAAACTCGCACACAGTCAGAGACTAACATATGATTCTTTTCTAATTTGAGAAGACAAGAACTACCATTGGCAAGACTTTCTGGAAGCCTACGGATGTCTGTGCCCCGATTTAAGCACGTTTTATTGAGAGCTCTTAAGTCTGTTTTCTCATGTTTTCTATAATGCCATTTAGTATTGGATTAAATAGCAAAAAGTAAATCATCAAGGAGGAGAATGGCTCCCGAGTTTCAAGCAGTGGTGCATAATGCCCAATTCTGGCTTCAGTCGTCCTGGCATATCCAGGCTCCCTTTGCCTGGTTGGAAGCCTGTGTGGAGTGGCTGCAGGAAGAGGCAGGTGGAGCTGGTCGGTTGTCCCAGCAGCAGATCAACCAACAGGTAGATTCCGACATGTTTAACACCAGTCGTAGTCACTGAAATCAGGGATTTCCCCCACCTCAGATGTGTTACCCTGCAGTAATTAGTCAGTTTATAATGTGATTCTGCAACAGAAATTGATGCACTCACTGTCATTTATTATGGTAAATTTAACTGAAACACTAATTCATAGCTTACACGATATGCAGATCACTGATGCTGTGAAAGATCAAGATAGCTGTAAGTGATTGGCCTGGTTAAATTATGGTATATTATCTCACAAATCAGTTTTTGTTGCTACAGTCAAAGAGCAGGGATTTATTTATTTATTTTGTAAATGTCGTGGATCCATCCACAGTGTCATCTGCACCAGACGGCGGTGGTGTCAAAAAGTGAAATGTATTCCTGCATTCACACTTTATCTGTATGTCAAGCTGTACATAAATATTAAACTGAGCAGCTGTGCCCCTCTCGCATACATCCCATAAATGTCATCTCCTGATGGTTGCAGATTTGTGACAATAACATAACCTCATTTGGTTCGCCCAGATGGTCACTAGATCTGAATTTAAGGCTGAATCGTGATTTGAATAATAAAGGATAGGATCTTTAGTTGGAAAAGAAAAGATCTGAAATATCTGAGATTTGAGTCACCTTTGTTTTTTTTTTTACTACATTTGTGATTTTGACCTAGAACCAAGCGGGAAATGTGTTTTGTATATATTATTATGTCGTCAGTAATTTGTGACGGAAGGTTATACAGATGTTACAGCGTAAAATGCCGCTAAATAACTGCTAATGCAGAGAATCAGAAAAGAGTTATTATAGCACTAAATGTCTAATTTGTTAATGTGATATGAAAGGCACTTGACCAGTGGTTGCTGGCCGACCTGAGGGATCTGGATCACCCTGTTCTTCCCCAGGGGCTCGCTCAGGCCCAAAAGACTGAACTCATCGGTACCTTCTGTGTGCAGGTAGAGGGTTATTGGCCATACAAGTTGTAAATTAATCATTATCTGACTCATAAAATACCCAATTTTCTGTGAAAAATGAAAGAAATGTCAACGTTTCCCTGAAGGATTTTAAAGGTAATCTTTAAAAAAATCTTGTTGAAACTTGACAGATAAACAAAAAAGGCTGTCATGTTTGTACACGACACACGCCTTAAAAATATGGAAACATGACAAATTAATTGGTTGCCATTATCAAATATTAAATTGCAGATGACAAATCTGAAGATACCGCAGTCAAGTTACAATTATAGCAAAGTTGCAATTACACCATGCCGCCTCTGCATTGCTAAACACTTCACGTAGATATTTAGGAAATGAATTTGCAGGAAAAGCCAACATGTGCAGAGTCTTGTTTCAGGTTGACTCACTACTGGACATCAGCCAGCCTGCGTACAGTCAGCTGCAGAAGTTGAGGGGCACTGACTGTGCAAACGATGAGGTGTCCGCCGTCACACAGGCCACTCAGAGGCCCTGGGAAACAAGACCGACTCGGATGCTACTATTGCAGGTGTGACCCAGTTACTCATCCAACAGATACTGCTCCATTCTTTTTATAGAGCTAGAGTTTATAGATCTAGAGTTAGGAAAGTGTAAATGTCTACAATGTAGTAGTATTAATATAATTAATGTCAGTGAGCCTAAGAATCAGTTTGTAGCATAAGCAAAGTGAAAGGTAACGACAAGCTACTATTTTTGATGTGGAAACCAGAAGGCTTCAAGACAAATTTATACACATGTTAAATTAAAGCTGCAATAATTTCACAGCTATTTCCTTGTTCAATTATTGCTGCTCAACTGAGCTGTTTCTGTTATTCAGGTGACAGATGGAGTGCAAAGCCTAGAGGCAATGGAATATCAGTCAATCCCTGCGCTCAGCGCGGCTCTTAGGTTTGGAATTTTAATCGCCGTTTTTTTTTTGCTGCAATTCTCATAGTGTTCAAACAAATGTTCTTTTATTTACAGTTTTGATGCAAAAGGCAACAATAGTAATATTGATGTTGATGAACAGGACTGAGACCAGTGTAATTGAGTTTATTAAAATAAGTTGTCATAAAGACTATTAGCTAGATTATGTTTGGTCGTGAATATTTTTGCTGGTGAAAATGGTTAAATTCTTGTTTTGTCAATTAGGTTTCATAATGATGTAATTAGGACAATTTACAAATCATAAAAACCAAAATGGATTCCTTTAGCTGAATGTGTTCATGACATTTCTGTCTCTTGTGATCTGAAGGCCTGGTGTGAAGCTGCAGCTGCATGGGAATATGGTTTGTAGACTGGGGGTGCTTCTCTTGGGACCCTCCAATGTCAAGGTCCTGGGGGGTGAGGTGGAGGACCTGGTGGAGAGGAATAACCAGGTGAGCTGCAGCATATTAAAACTCAATTAAACAAATGCCAGTGCTCATACCTAAATCAACGCTATATAAAGATAGAGATCCATTGGTCTCTCTTTTTTGGATCGATAGGGTCGGGTGATGTGCCGAACACTTGGACTTCCTGATGAGGGAGGGGAGGCTCCATCAGCACCACAACAAGGTATGTTCACTATCTCTCTGATTGTTGGCAAAAGCAGAAACAAGAATCTAAATGCATACCTTAATATGCTTAGTTACCGGTTAGTCAATGAATGTCATTATTATAGTACAATCATTCATTGACGCCATAACCACTGTTTATGTTTTGTCGTTAGATAACCAGGACATGGAGGACTTGGAGCTGGATGATGCAGAGTTGCTGGCTAGTCTGGAGGCCCAGGAGGTGGTTCAGAGCCTTCATAGTCAGCCTGAATCAGAGAGTGGCTATGGGACCCTGAGTGACGCCTGTGCTCAGACCTCAAGCATGGCCTCGGTCAGGAGTCTCGTCTCATTAGCCTCAGCCAGGTGGGTGGTGAACAGCTTGCTTTCACACTGCAGCTCACTGGCAAACCTATGTAGATTTCCAGATCTCAGGGAGTTCACTAATTAAGATATAACATTCAAACCAAGCTCCCCGGTACCGCTGGACTCTACACTTGATAATTGTCCATCTTAAGATATGAGTAAAATATCTTCATTATGGAGAGTTTTGCCTTATTTCAAAGCCTCCATTAGCTGTAAATCCATTTTCCAATTTTGATTATATTAGATTACCTTTCAGACTGCAAGCCCATGGAAGCTTTTAAAGACCTCCAACGCATAAGACTTTCAGACATTTAAGATGTTCAAATTCCGATATTCTTTTAAATGAACCATACCTGGTCAGTGATGAAGCTTTCTGCAGTCCGTCAAACACTCCATAAAGTGAATTTAGACAGCGCACCTTTTTGAAGGTGGATAAATCTGCCTAAGAGGTTTTAAATCATCGAGCACCAAAATAACCAAGTTGCATATCATCTCGCAGAAATGGCACCTCTGCCCAAGGTGGCTTGACCCAGAGCCACAGAGCTGGATCAGCACAAGGACACCACCGTGCTTTTGAAGAGAACAGTGATTTCTTGCCCTCAGATCGCCTGCATCAACAAGAAATTCAAAGCGTGGAAGATGAAGATTTTCCCGATGAAGACTTTGATGCAATTCCTATGGATGAGTTGGATGCTGTGCTTTTTCATGAAAACACTGCTGATCTTAGTCGGAGGTTAACAGACAACCCCGACAGAGCTCCAACAGTCCGAACCGTGGCGTTTGGACAGAAATCTGTAACCAGCTCTGCGTCACGGCTGAGCGCCAGTAACTCTAAATCCACAAAGCAGATAAGAAAGGATGGAGGATGGCTAGCTGCAGCAACACCCTCAGCTTTAACTAATGCTGACTGTAATTTCATGAAGGAAGACATGGATTGCATACTCATAGATGTCGAGACCGGAGGGACAGCTGCCCTCCCTGTTCAACAAGGACCTAGTACAAACCGAGACAGCTACACCAAGAAAACAATCATTTCAGACTCCGGCGGTGTCCTTGGAAATGACTCAGCGCGGAGTGTAACAACTCGGAAGCAATCTTCAACTCCTGCTCTCACCTTGACCTCTTCACCTTTTACATATTTGTGCCTCTTAGAGCAGATGGTATCCAGACCAGATTTCCAAACCACAGAAATCCGTCTCAAAGCTTTCATTGTCACTCTTCTAGGGAAGCTAAGCAGCAGTAACAATGCGTGGAACATTTGCGCTACAATATCTGACGGAACCGGATACCTGGATGCCGAACTGTCTGACGAGGTTCTGAGGGGCCTGCTTGGCTTCTCGGTGGAAGAGAAGGGCGTTGTGAAGCGTGACCCATCACAGAGAGGGCGACTGGAAATGGGAATGAGAAGGTGTCAGGAGGAGCTGGTGGACATGTGCTGTATTATGACTCTCGTGGTCGAAGCAGAAGACAGGAAAGCTGTTGTGACCAAAGTGGAAGCCATCAGTGAGAATGTGCTGCAGGAGTTGGAGCAGAGGCGGAGAGCTGAGAGAAAATGACCACCTAACCCCTGTTGGCAGAACGTGAGGGATCATTTATAAACTACAGGCATCCGAGAATTCAAATGCCTTTAAAAATGAGGCACATAGTGGTGGAAACAAATATATATTTTTTAGGATCGGTGATTAACCCACCCCACTGTTTTCACATTTAGAGCACAGAATGTGTGAACTGGGTAATCAGCGAGCAGTGCTTTGCAGCGCACGCCATCTGCTATATGTGAATGTTACATTCTGTCCATTGTCATTTAATTTGTCTATTCTGCATCCCTACCAAGCATGAGCAGCCGTTCATAAATGTTCAAGACCAACCGCTTCTACCTTTAACTATATAGAACAATTAGAACTTTGCGATCAGAAGGGGGTCCACATTCTGATTGAAGCAATTAGTTTCCTGTCTTTGCATTCATTTACTACTTTCATTACTTTTGAGTGGGAAAAAAATGATTGAATGTCCAAGGGCAGTCTGGGAGCTTAATAAACTGCCAGAGAAGAATGAGTGGAAAGAACAAGTGGCCATGAGCTTTGGTTATTTCTGTTCATTATAGAGCTTTGTGTCTTACTGAATTCACTTATTATGCTTTGGACAGTTTGTATTTACTGTTTATTGGGGGTTTTATCATTTGTTAATTTTATCTAATAAAACCCGTTTGTCTGGTTATTTTTGCATTTGTCCTATCCTGCCAGGTTAGATAAATGTCCAGAAAATGTTTGGCAGCACTATATTTTTCATGTATATGTAACTGTTTGGGTGCAGTTGATAATTGTTAGTTCTGCGAGTATTTTCAGGACTTAAAGCTCCCTGGAGGCTTTAGAAATCACTTTGCAAAAGAAACATTTCGAAAATTTCCACCACAGAAATGACACCTTATTTGCGTTCGGACTGCATAATAAGGTAATGTTTTCTCATACGGTAATGTTGTCATTGTAGTATGGATACTAAAGACACCGGAGGAAATGTACGTTCATTAACAAGCATATTTACATTTGTGTATTGATGCAGGAAGGCACATGCGTCTGTGTTATTCTCCTGATTTCACTGTGTGCACTTCCATTCAGGTAGCTAGTCTCAGAACATTAAGGGCTAATCAGGTTGAACACCTAAATCAGGAGCCTGCTATGCATGTCGATAGCCTATTATGCGTTAATGAGACTGGATATAATGGGGGGTGGGAGGGGAGAGAGAAGCACCATAGGGAGCTACAAGTGGAATAAATTGTGTGCAATAGTTCAAATAAAATGAAGGGAACTGCTGTCTCGGTGGACATGGAAGTGATGCTGTAGTCGAGCCTCATATACCCTGCTGTATATATGTATTTCTTAGGTAACTAGCCGTGGATGTTGTCACACGCTCAAGTAAAAATCAGCTTTTGTCCCGGTCGATTGAGGGATACATATTAAAACCTGGATGAGAAATCAAACCCTTCTAATATGGAACAATCATAAATATATGCATGATACAGTAGACAGTGGCAAAATACTGGCTCAGATCATTCGTGAACAACCACCTTGTGTTTGTTTTGAGCTTGGGCTTTCAGTTCCAACTAATAAATTAGGGTGGAAATGGTCAGACAACACATAATTGGCAGCAGCAAATCTATTCTGAGACAAAATCATAAATAAACCATGTGAATCTTTCCAGTGTCAACGGCTGCACATTCTTGACAGGAAATAACAATTTGGAGCATCTGAAATTTGCCTGTGCAGCTAAGATATATATTTAAAAAAACAAAAAAAAACGCAAGAACTCAACATGCCCTAATAGTTTTCCATTTCCAATATTCTGTCCTCTATCATGTCTTCCCTTTCTCTGTCAGTCTGTAGTGGAGGCCGGAGGAGGAGGGGGGGAAATGCTTTTTTATTTTCCCGTGAGTTTGGATGTACCTTACTAAATTGCACGGAGAGAGAGGGAGAGCTCTGTGCTAATGTCTCTAATGCTTATATGAAGCTGCACTGTACCTTTTTGGTCATTACAAATATCAGTGTAAAAAGTAAAGGAGCTGCTCCAGTAGCGCTCTGACTAGAGCAGCTGTAATTTCCTTTGCCTTATTACATTTAGTAATGAAAAATCCACTCAGGCAGCTCAACCTCTCGTAGGCCTCTGTCAAAACAAGCAAATGTTTTTGCTTTGTGCGCGTGCGTGTGCGAGAGAGAGAAAGGAATAAAAAGTTTAGGGCATTAGAAAAAATATGTTGGAGGTTGGATGGATGTTTCAAAATGACAAACACAGTATGCCAACATTCTTGCGTCGGTCCAGCTCGTCGTACTCGGAATGTTCTGCACAGCCTTGTGAAGCGTCGACTGTAGGTCAAACTCTGCTGCTCATTGGCATAAATGTTGTGGGGAAAGGGGATATTTGTGACTCTGATGACCTGTCTGTTCTGTAGAAATATGCTATTACTAGTATTGCAGTAGCACAAACTCCCACAAAACTGATTCGAAATCTGCAGTAAGGTCCCTTAACAAGAACTGAAATAATGTTCCCTCATCAGAATAATGGCTGGTAACAGAAAATGACACAGCGTATAACAGACATTTGTACTTGTGTGTTATGCAGGCTTTATTATGCTGTGGTGGAAAATAATTCGAATAGCATTAAGACCATATGCGACCGTTTCACAACAGTGACTAAAAGGCAGGAAACAGCCGTGAACAAAAGCTCCTCATCGTCAACTGAACATAAGGATAGAGACAGAAATTAGCCAAAGTTTGAGAGAGAAAAAAGTGCCTGTTGACCTCCCGATGTCTCGGGTGAATGATGGTTAACTAGTCTAAAAAAAACGATTAAAACTGGCGAGCGCAGACAAGCGGCTGACAGGCCCACAATGCATCTGTTCTCTCCCCACATCCTGATCTCAATCTGTCAGGTTATTACTACCATTTGAATATGGACTTGAAAACTTGAAATGTGGGACTAAGAAAAGATTTTTTTTTTAAAAAAAGGTAGAGTATAAAGAAACGAATGAGTGATTTTGCTGTGACAAGAAAAAGAATGGAAGAATGGACCCCCCCCCCTTACCCCCCTTCCCGCTTTTTCTTTCTCTTCTTCGAGATGAAGAAGCCTGACAAGCTGGTCATTAGGAAAGTAATTTGACAAGCTGTGCAGAGAGCTTTCACTTCACCCCTTGAACACCACGGAGCCTTGTTCTCTACCCCTGTGGATAAAATGAAGGGGAAGCACATGGCTGTAAAGACTAGACGCTGGGAAAAAAAATGAAAAGGTAGCGTATTGAACACTTGCTGCGCTCAAAGAAACGCGACTCTGAACTTTGAATCGCTGTGGGTCTGAGCCAGATGTTCTGTACACACTGGCAGCCTGTTCCTGCAGTGTTTTATTCATCAGGGAAATCTTTTGATGAGGTTCCAACCACATCCCTGTGTTTGAGTTCCTGTACATGCTATGTATTGCACCAATATAGGCATTCTAATAGCAAAGCGAGGACACTTGGGCTGCTCGTCAGATCTTTAAAGGCCCAATAGAATTTTATGGTTGGGTTTGGGTTAGGGTTAGCTGGGATGGTTGGGGTTTAGGAGCTGGGTAATGTATTGTGACAGTCCTCACAAAGACAGCAGTCCAAGGATGTGTGTGCATGTGCAAATTATATTTGTGGAGCAGGTTGTGAAATGAAAGGTCACCATCAGAAACCCACTGGGACAAGAAGGATTTAAGGGGAAATGGTATCGCCGAGGACAGATTAGACGCTACGAGGGTGAGAAAATAAGAAGCTCCAGGTGAAAAAATAAATAATTAGCCAACAGGAACTGGTTTACACACATCTGTGAGGACAGAAACTAAATGACAAGGTATTTTGTGATTGTTTAAAAAAACACACAGACTGGTTGAAAGCTGTTTGCGAGCCACGTGTGCTGCTGTGGTGAATGCCAAAGAACAATAAACCCTCCCGTCATTAAATAAAAGGGGCTATTGAGGACTGAAGGCCGTGGATACACACGTCCCACCATCCAGCACCTTCTCGACATCCCTTCCGTCTCACATGGATTTCTCCATTTGTTCCGTTTTCCTCCTTTTAAAGTCTTTTCTTTTTATCGAAGGTTTTCCCCCACTGAGGAGTGTGAAAAGAATGAAACCTGTAGTTTGTGCAGAATTGTGCTTAAAAGAAAGTAAAGAATTTTAAATTATAATGTAACTACTACTTAATAGCCGACAGTGTGCCTGAACATTTAAAGTAACAATGTCCAGACATACCTAATATGCTAAATGCAGATGTATTATTATTGATGTTATTATCATTATTATTATAAGAAGAAGACAGAACAGCTTGTACATCAAGTAGTTAGAAATACCTCATCCATAATTATAAACAATCAAGGAAAAAGAAGAAAGCTCGGGGGATTACCTTCGCATTAAAGGTAATTAATTTTTCCAATATTTTTATACAAATACACAGACATTTAGCGTAAACAAAGTCTGGTTTGTTCATATAATGTCCTGCGTCACATATAACCACCACAGAATGTTGAAAACAACAGGAATATTCTCTCCAAGCTTGATGAGTTGGCCTTGCTCCAGCAGGTTATTTCTATTTTTTTATTGCACATTTGGTGGGTGACATGAAAATGTGCATGAAACTGAGCAGCCATTTGGGGGAAAACACACACACACACACACACACACATGCATTTTATTTAGCTTGTGGGCTCAATGTTATTTATCTTTTTGACGATGTGTGTTAAATAGATGATATGGGTAAGCAAACCGCATACACAAACACACATGCACACAGCTATGTGGGCTTTAGCATTCAAAGTAGGCTCAGGTTGCCTGCAGAGGGAAAATTACACTGAAAAATCAAAATTATGCATCAATTTATGCACACGCGCACACACACGAGAAACAAGTATTTGATGTCTTAAGAGTCTTTATTAAGTTTTATTAATGGGCTTGATCAGAAATGGTCTGGCTTGCTGCTAAAGAGCGCTCGTGCATTAGAATGCACCGTCACACTCTCGTGAATGTCTTGCCTGCAACCATGTTTGTTTGGAAATTGCCGCCAATACTTCCTAATTATACCTTATTGAGCCATTAAGGCTAGCAATGTTAATCTGGCAGCAAGGAGACAATTTAAATCCAGATTGATGGTTATTTCTTTATATTCTGTTTTTTTTTAATTGCTAGGTGAAAAAGAGATATAAATAATTGCTTAACCTCAGTGTTGGTTGTTGCTGATGAAACGTTAATACTGACATTGTCTTCTCTGTCTTTGCAATCCTACTGTAAACACAGCATAGTCGTATCTATTTTGTGCTCCAGAGCCTCAGGAAGCCTCGTTCTGCCTCAGATTATGAGGTGATCTCACATTGATGGAAGGATAACAGGCTGCAAGCAAAGTGGAGGGGAGGCTTGGAAGAAAGGCAATGTGTTAAGTGAACGTACAGCACTGGCCGCGTTTAGAGCTGCACTTGTTGAAAAGAGTCACCTGATAAAGGTTTTCAGAGTTTGCTTTATTGATTTATTGGCTTTGAGCAAAATAAAGAGCCAAAGCTGAGGAGTAGCTGATTAACACAGTTGCTGTTATTGCACCTAAATCAGGTCTCACCTCAAAACAAGTGCATAGGTTTACTGCCGTGGTAAATGTTCCCAATGTTCAGCCCGGTACAGGTTGTAAAGCATTCCTTTTATTTAAAGCTGTGCAGGGTGGAACAGCGTGCAGCAGCCACGGATGACTGACTTTTATGGAGGATGCACCCAGCCATCGGTCAGCTGACCTCCCCGAGCTTCCCTGCCTGGAGTGTCTACCAGGAGCAGAGATGAGACAGGTTTTAACACACCGACAGATACCTAAATCCTCCTCGCAGTCCATCTGACTCTGTGTCTTATTGCGACCTGGGGTTCTGATGATGTAGCCATGCACAGCTGTCAATCACCCACTCACGCCAGGGAATGGAGGTGACCGCCCTGGTGAAAGACGCTGCTCAGTAGAGAGATCAAATGCTGCACAAAACTGGACTGTGGACAGATGAAAGACCAAATACACGCTACATACACGAAGGCAGGAGGGACCAAGCATCATATACAATATATAATCTACCTAATCAATCTTAACGATGCTTCAGCACGTCCTGCCTTCTGTTTTTATGTCCACATCTTTTGACCTCATTTTCACTGGATTCATACATACAACTTTGGGCTTCTTTTAAGTTTTTTTTTTTCCTTTTAGGGCAGGACTTAATGTACCAAGCATCTCATTAGCCACTGTGCTCTTTGGCTAACTTTACATTTTTATAATTAATGTATTCAACTTATAGGTTGCATCGCTCCCTGTGCAGCTTATATTCAGTTAATGATTCCAGGCTGACCCACCTACTGAAAACTGCCTCTCAAGACAGGTCTGATGCACAGTTTAGCTTACAGATAAGATGCATCCCCTTGTTGCAAGAAGGTCCTAATGCACCCTCAAGGGCTCTTCACCTGTTCTCCACTGCTCGGTCGCCATGGAGATTGGGCTAATTCAGCAAACAACCGGGTTACAGTAGATAGGTAAGTACATATTCAGAAGACCACGAACAACAACAAAATATGTAAACACTTGTTGCATGCCTGGAAAAACATGAAATTGGGGGACTAGATGTGGTGCTTTGATATGCTTTTAAAACACATCTGTCCTCCTCCCCCATAAAAAAAAACGCCATCTTTTAGGAGCTTTTTGCAGAGGGTCACTAAATGGAGGGTCCGAATTAATGGTGAAAATGGAAAAATAGCGTAGGCCACAAATGTAATGCCTGAACAGAATTGCAAAATTAAACAGCACTTGATATTCTCTGCACCCCCAAGGCCATTAGAGTAGCAGCATGCTCACTAAATTAGCGTGAAGAGGAGCTCGGTAACCAGTCCCCTTGTAAGGACACAACAACGGAAAGGGGGAAGTTTGACCTAGAAACCCAAGATGGTTAAACAAAAAAAAATTAGAAATGTAACTTGTTTTGTTGAGAATGCATACAGAACACAGAGAATTTAGCAATCAACAGGAGTGAGCGACGAATACAAGTCGGAGCGGGATGTCAATGATAAGAGAAATCAAGCAATTGAAAAAAGAAATCTGCTGATCCCAGCGTGTGTTCATCTCTGTCCATGTGCGACCCCCTACCTGTCCTGTGAATTCATCCGTGTGTGGAGGTGAGGCACAGAGAAAGAGAGCGTGCGCGTGAAGCCCCTGTGTTTTTGTGCACTTGCCTTGCATCTGTATCCCTGTTAGCTCTCTTAGCAGGGGTAAAGCCACATGGGATGAAGGGCATGTGTGGCTAAAGATTTATTTAAAAAGAAAAAAAAGTGCTTCTGCTCAATGAGTCTTGGTGAGGCCATGAAGAGCAAACATTCCTTATTCGCCTTTTGGATGACATGACACATGACGTTAAACGTCCACATTTGCCATCCTGGGGCGAGAGGTCAGATCTTTTCCTCTTTCAAAGCCAGAGTTCGCGGCCGAAGCCTCGTGTGTCATGTGTCGCCGCGCTCCCAGGAAGTGTGTATTTACCTTCATTTCAAGGCCTGTTAAGCAAACACACTGTATGTGTCCATCTGTTTCCCTCCTCCATCGCTCGACGTCTCCCTCCGCCCGCTTGCGCCCTCCTGCTCTGGTTGTTGTGGAGTGGGTGGAAACGTATTTTAATGCATTTCACTTTGTCATTGTAAAAAAGTATGAAATGTAAATTATCTATGTATATTAAACTGTGTATAATGATATATGCATCTCTTGCTTTTTTCTTCATTAAATCCCTTAAATCAACAGTCCTTTCACCTTCTGATCGAAGTGATGGATTATGTCCAATGATGCTGCTGACAGTCGTGAACATAAAGCCCTTTTCTCAGTGGGGATGAAGAAGACTGACGCACACGCACAGGCCTGTCTGAAATCATTACACTGGGCCTGCTCGTGGGAGCAGGTGGGAGATCATGGGCGCCAGATTTCCAGTCAGAAACGAGCGTACCTCCAGAAACGGGCCCACAGTTCCACGCCGACGGGCACCCAAAACAGGATCTGAGATTGGGAGCTTCTTGCTGCAAAGCGGCAGCGTTAATCACTGGGCCATCATGCTGCCTAAAAATGTTCTATATGAGAGCATCTGATGGCTGAGTCTTATGTTCCCTCTCTGTGGGTGTGTGAAATTCTCACATATGAACACACCTTCTGCCCAAGAACAGAGCCATCTGACCTTTCGCTGGCTGTGGATTTAATGAAGAAACTGTCATTTTCCATCTCTGTGATTACAAGCTTGTCTCACACGTGCAGATTTAATAACACCCCCCACCATCTTCTGTCTGATGGTCAGCCCGAGAGTAATAACATTAGTTATGAGACACTTATGTGGACGACTGACCTGTGAGCCAAACAGGAGTGACTGCTCTCTGAAGGGTAGCTCAATCTACCGTGGACCAAAAATGAAGACAGCAGTGACACCAAGCGGCCAAGAAATCGATTTTATTTTTATTATTTCTTCAGCAGTCAGATTTATTCTTATATCCATTTTAATGGATCGGTTCAATTCTGGGAATCTAACTTCAGATGGCTGCGTAACAATAGGAGCCATGTTGTGCATATACATACATAAATACATATATTAAAAAAATATTCCATGGAACACATGGCTTAACCTTAATGTTTTGGTATAAGACATTTTTTTTACACAGCTGAAAATGTATTTTACTGTATTATTAGTTAGGCCCCGTAAAATATAAAACATGCTGAATAGTTTTATTTGAATCTCAAATGGGGTTTAGTATTTACACAGTGTGCAAGGCACAAAATCTACTACTTTAATCTCAGTAAAATACTTTATGCTCCTTGCATAATGCATTCATATATTCTTTAAACATTTAAAATACCTTCTGTAACCCATCTTGTATTAAAAAGATCACACACAAATCATAGACTAATTTGCAATACATCCATCTCAAAAACAATTTACATTTTTTGACCAAAATATTTTTGACATAATTGCAGGACTGCAAGTAATTTTAAGACGTGCGTTACAATTGAAACACTCCCCCCCCAAGTGATTCAGAGAAGGAGGCTGCAGTTAAATTGTGCAGAGGGCGTGAGCAGACAGCACTGCCGCAGGCTGCTCTCATTGAATCCCTCGCTGATTGTTATGTTCCACGGCTCATGCACTGTCACACTGGAGAGAGGACACACACACACACACACACACACACACACACACACACACACACACACACACACACACACACACACACACACACACACACACGTCCTGACATTATGTGGGCCCTTTAAGTGGTGTGATTCATAGGTTTCTGACCTTAACCATCTCAACCAACCAACTCCCTAACCCCAACACCAACCCTAACTCTAACTTAAACCCAAATCTAACATCAAAACCATGTCTTAAATGTTAATGTGAAAGCACACACACATACACACATCACATACCTGGTGTACAGGTGGGTGCAGCAGGCGACCAGCTGTGAGCTGTTCATCACAACACTTTTGTCGAAGTGTGTGCTCAGGAAACCTGCACACAGAACTTCAGGAACCTCAGGGATGTACAAAATGCCTTAAAACCACACACACACACACACACACACACACACACACACACACACACACACACACACACACACACCAAATTACAAATTATGTTAAACGCACTCTAAATATATATTTAAGTAGGCAAAGCACATAAAAACTGTGCCTCATATGGAAATTCTTAGATAGGGTCATGTTTCACTTAATTGGTAAGTTTCTTTTTAGAAAAGAAGGAAAGCTGTGCTTTTTCCTTGACAAATCATTTTTGGTCAATCATATGTGGTATATTTATAACACATCTATGTCACTGTGTTAAATAAATATAAAGACTAGTATTGAGTAGTTATAGGCCTCATCTGTACATCACTGAGCAAAGTAGGAATAAAACACTGTTTAAAGGTCATCTAATTCAATGCTTAAAGGTAAAAAAAAAGGCACTAAGAGTTTTGTCACCTGCAATACAGGCGGTCATGAAACACGAAACGCTGCCAGCGACCAAAGCTCTGATGCCACACCTGGCGATGTCGGCCTGTCTGCCTGGAGCAAGGTTTGCTGGAAAAAGGCAGCAAGTGGATCACAATCGTGGATAGACTCCTTTAAGAAACAAGCCAAAAACCCAGCTGTGATCGGATTGGAGCGCTACACTCACTCATGCATCCAAACGCGATGCCCATGGAAGCAAAGTTGGAAAATCCGCACAACGCGTAGGTTGCAATCATTTCAGAGTGAACCTCCAAAAGGAAATGATGACAATTAAATCAGTGGCAAAAACCAGAACAAAAAGGCGCTGTACTTAAGAAAAGTCCATGCAATTATACATAATGAGACTCACAGAAATGTACTGCTTTACATTGTCCACGTATTCGGGTCCTCCCGCATTTCGCAGTTTAATTATCTTGGACATTTTTTGATAGGCTAATAACTCATTCAGAACTGTCTTTATACCGATCAGCTCAGCAACAATGAAGCTGTCCTCATAGGAAACGCCCATCATGAAGGCCAGAGGCATGAACAAGTAGGAGAAAATAAGCTAAAAGAGACACAGATCGACGTTAGTGTATTTACGCGCGCATTGGGAAGGGGGTTAGAGGTCAAAGGCGTCACCGAGAAGCTGAGCTGCGGGAAGTCAAACAATCCTCCAAACCAGGAGAGAACGCCATCGAGGAAAGACATCAAGGATATGAAGACCATGAGGTTGACCACAATGGTTACCGCCAGGCCCACAGCAGAGGTCGCACCGGTGGATGCTGCCTCAAACACAGTGGTGTTGGTCTCTCTGCAGAGACAGGTGCAGCGTTTTGAAGGTCATACACTCTCCATCCTCAGCTGCGTGGCAGTGCTGATGAGGACCATCTCTCACATGTTCGTTTTGATGTCCTCTTCATCTTTGACTTGAGAGGTCTCCGTTTCAGGCCAGAAGATCTTGCCAACAGCCAGGGAGGCTGGAGCGGTCATGACTGTTGCTGTCAGCACGTATGTTGCCTTCACCTAAAAAGAGAGGACAGGATGTTTATTCCTGTCCCAGGCAAAGGTGCTGACATTCATTTAAACCACTGAGCATCCAGCTCCTCACCCCGAGGGAGATGTACGCTGCAAGCATGGTGCCGGAGATGCCAGCCAAGCCTACTGTCATCAACGTGTGGATCTCTGAGAGCGTTAACCTGCTGATGTACGGATGGACCAGAATCAGAGACTCCGCCTGGGAACACAGAGAAAAAGACATGGGCTGTATCAAACCGCATCGGGTTTATTTCCTGATTGTGATCTCAGCGATGCTCCCCAGCCCCTCCTTGTTTACCTGGCCCAGAAATATAGTTCCAGCTGCAACCACTGATTCCACCGGCGTTGTTCCCATGGTAACCTGCATTGCGTAGCCAATCTAGGAAAACAACAGCACAGAAATAGAATTAATAATAGCAATAACCACAGCTCATAATAGTACAAATTCAAAAGCCCGGATGTCGCCGAGTTTTGGTTTTGTACATTTCTTTTAAGAGCAAAAATAGACGGCTTTAAAGAATGAGCGCTCTAAACTGGAAGGCAGTTTACCGTCACGGCTCTTGTTGCACCTTCTCACCTTGCAGATGAGCCAGGGCATGAAGCCGATGTAGTAGAGGACCGAGATAATGGAACTTAAAAAAAGTAACACAGGCATCACCTGTGGAGAGTCCAGATCATCATCATCATCATCATCATCATCATCATCATCATCATCATCATCATCATCATCATCACCATCATCATCATCATCATCATCATCATCACATCATCATCATCATCATCATCATCATCTCTCTATTTAGATGTGTTTCTGTGCTCAAAAGGCGACGGTTGTAAGGCTGAGGTGGATTTGCTCAAAGGCGTGTCTGGGATTGAACCAGCGACTACCACTGGAGCTGCCACTACCCTCAAGCCCCTCACATGTGACTGGCGTGCACGTACCTTGAAGACAAATGGGTGGTCGGTGAATTTCTCGCCAAATACAAACCTCGACCCAACATCTTCGAAGGCGAAGAGAATCTGTTTGGGGACATCTTCAGTTAGAGGCGGGAGACGACAACGAGGGGAAGAAAGAGTGGAAGCAAGTAACGAAACGGAAGACTAATCAAGCAGTTCACGTGTGTCGTGGTTGTACCTCGACTTTGTTTGCAGCCCACTTCAGGGCCGAGTCGCCAGTCGAGGTTCTGAAGATAAGCAGGGCGATGATGAACTGGATCAAAATCCCCAACACCAAAACCCGCCAAGACCACTGCAAAGGCCGTCGGGATGGCATTGATTGGTGTGTGTTTGTGTAAGGCAGAGAGAGGGAGAGGGAGAGGGAGAGGGAGAGGGAGAGGGAGAGGGAGAGGGAGAGGGAGAGGGAGAGAGGGCCCGTGTCCTACCTTGAATGGATGTTTGGAGAACAGGAGCATCAAGAAGATTAAAAGGAGCAAACCGAGGAAAGACACCATCTGCCTGGGCCCTCTCTGAGCTGTGTCCAGGACTAACCACAAAACCACGAAAACCAGCAGGGACACGAGTGCAACCCTGCAGGGGACAAGTCCAACAGGATCGAGAAAGAACGCAGACCAATGCAACAAAATGCGTCATGAAATTGACAATAGTTGAAGGCTGTTTATATAGGTACATTTGGTTTATTGACAGTTATGTGGGAATCAAATAACAAACAAACACACATAATAAATACATTTAACAGTAAATAAACTTTAAAGCTGGTGCTGAATCATCTCAGCGTGGCTGAAAATGCCACATGCAGATCCCGCTGCCAACTATAGGACATTTTATCCAACGGTTGGAACCGACAGGCCTGATTGTGAGCGGATGTTCCTCACCATCTCATCCAAACCCAGCTCCTGCTGAGAAGGCATCTGATGGGGGAGCTCGCCTCCCACATCCAACTGCCGTAACGCTTCATGAGCCAGTCCCAGACGTAGAAGAATACAGCCAGTAACGTGAGGATCAGCAGCCCGAGAGCCCGTTGGAGGTTCAGAACACACGCGATTATTACCATCACAAAAAATGCTGAAAGAAATTGCAATAGGGACATTATTAT
Source organism: Takifugu rubripes (assembly GCF_901000725.2). NCBI lineage: Eukaryota > Metazoa > Chordata > Actinopteri > Tetraodontiformes > Tetraodontidae > Takifugu > Takifugu rubripes. Next base: position 12,196,019 of record NC_042305.1, read on the forward strand.
TGGGTATTTGGAGATGCTTCTCCTAGTTTACCAAAACAGAGAATGAAAAGTGAACGCAACCTGATTCAAATGCCAGGATTTATTGTGCACAAATTCAAAATTGAATTCTTTAACGGAGAGAGGGGAAAAAAAGAAAACTAGTTGATGAATTTGGCACAGAATGGCGCTGAAGAACCTTTTGACAACAACACTCTTCGTTTGGCATGAAAATCGCTGAAAATCTGTCAGATTATGAGGGCCTGTCCCTGAAGCGCTGCTCTCCAGCCGATCATGCCGCACTTTCTCGGACCAAAAAGTCCATCCTTGGTTTCATCAGACCATAACAAATTCCCACATTTATTCCCCTTTAGGAATTTAGCAACGCTTGTCACTACATACCTGTTACTAAAACTATTTTGGCTACCAGGCTGATCTGATCACTGTGCTGGTGCAAATAATCCTGAAAAGCCGTCATTTTCTTCTCCAGTATGCTGGACACACACACACACACACACACACACACACACATACACACACACACACACACGCACACACACACACACACACACACACACACACACAATGGACAAGGAGAGAGGGCATATGTGATGCTGCGCATGTTAAGGACGGGCGAGCCAAGGTCAAAGCAGTACCTTTTGTCATGATGGCCTGCCTTGCTATTTTCTTCACCCGTTTCTTTCCCACAAACACCGTCATTATTCATTTGCATCTGTTCCTGCCATACAGAGCAATGTCAGAAAACATATGACAGGACAGCAATATAAACCTTGCCTGTCTGGTGTCTAAGTGACAGGCTGAAATTGTCTCCTAAAAAGTGGTACACACTTTTTTTTTTTTAGCATTTAGCATTTAGCTATTTCAATGACTGTGTAATTCAGGAAGTAGACAACACCTGTCTGAAAGGTCAAATGTCTGACTCACATCTGATATAAAGGCCTCGTTGACTTTGCCGTGTCTTTGCCTCAGCTCCTCTTGTTCAATCAGCTCCATTGTCTAGTTGGATATATAGAAATGAGCAGGACCAACTGGAAGTGCTATTCCACCAACACCTGAACATTACTTCTAGTCCTCCCACGCCCTCCTTTACCAATTTACCTTACTTTTTCTGCGTCTTATTGGTTTAGTCAAAAGGTGAGATAATATTGACACGTCTCTCTGGGCCCTCATTTAAAGACATGTGACTGTGCGCACCTTTCCAGTTTTTCCTTCCTAAAAGAGAAATCTAGACAAAAGATCCACTGTTTTGATCCACTTGGCAAGATTCTCCACTTCCTTTTTTCTTGACCACTCATTTTGCCTCACATGGCAAACGCCGCAGGCCCTCTCACAACCTTCCCTGAGGCGGGGTTTTGTCATTTCCTTGTTATTTTCTTCAGATGTAGCTTTTGGGCTTGCTTGCCGACATTTGGGCTATTTTGGACTTAATAAAAATTTTAGAACCTTTGTCCATCTGAGTGGGCACAGATTATCAGTTGTAAATGAAGTTTCAGTTCATCTGCGTTTCATATTTTGTAACATCATATTGGCCACCAGAGGGCGCTATTGTATAAATTGGCAGGACCGCACGGCTGCCGTGCGCAGATCACGCCTTCATTTGAGTCCATGACAAACTCTTAGAACTGATAACCAACCGGATGAGCCACACCAAGTTATTTAAACGCTCAGACACGGTCAAATTAAGGAGACAAGAGAATGCATCACCCCCTTTTTAGTGACAGGCACATAAGAAACATGACAAGAAGCCTGCTGATGATAAGGCATTGAACTGCTGGTTAAAAGTAACTATTAATGGTTAAAAGGTGAGCCATAATTAGACTAAAGCTATTAATATATTTACATTTTATAAAATGGAAAAAAAATCACAAAAGGTGACAGATATTTGTCCCCTACAAACACCAATGCTCAATGAAAGAGATGCAAATTAAATGAATCCCCAGTTTAGGGCACTGGTAGTGGGATTTGTCTTGAATATTTCAGAAGCTGAAGTCTCAGCGGAGCTTAATCACACACGAGAAGGAGGGTGAAGCTGTGAAACTCCCGTACAGCACCAGCTACATGATGTCCTGCTGCTCAAGGACGCTCCATAAAATAAAACAAGCAAGAGTCCTGGCCACTGTGCTTGATATGGTTTTCCAATAAAAAACTGAAAATCTTTTTTTTTTTTTAAATTAAAGTGACCCTTTTTGGATGCACTTTCTGGAATTTACGGGATGATGTAATTGTGTCTCTGTGAAGACAAATGGATGCAAACCTGTGCTCGAACACTGCTGCACCGTCAGTGAGCCAGATCTCTTTAGGAAAATGGAAAAGAGATAATAGTAAATTAAACCGACCTTGGTATTTTGGTTTTTTGGGTGCAGCGTAATGGGATATCCCTTTAAATACTGATAATATAATCTTTGACAGCACCCACAGAGTTGTGCACGTGTTCATGAGGGACGTGTCAAGTCCACGTTGGTGTGTTTTCACGTACAGGAGGCTGGATGGGTGAAACACGCTGTGGTTTTTAGAGGGGCGATTACCTGCTTAACCAGTCGAAGGCCCCTGATGGTGGTTCTAGCCCTCTGTCAAATCTCTGAAGGCGCCGGGACTAATTGGGACATTAGCTTGTTTTGACAATGCAACGCAGAATGTGCTCACCCCGGCAGCCAGCACGGAGACGAGGCTCCATAATTACGCTCCTCTATTCAGCAGAGACGCCTGTGCGTCAGCAAACACGTCAGATTAGAGCTGCATATAGCGACAGGCTGTGGGAGCAGAGGAGGAATCCTTGCAGCTGAGGCCTGATGGTCGCAGGCAGGTGTTTTGTCCTGCAACCATCTCGCCTGCCAGGTGACACATGTGTAAATGTTCCGAATGGAGGATATTCCTTGGCTGTGTGTGGAAGGAATGATTTGACAGGGTGCCGGTGAGGAAGGCTCCTCTCTTTTGTTGTGTGTGCCTGTTGCTCTTTTCTAAGGTCTCCCCCGGCCCGGTCAGCTCACACAGCCATGCAGAAAAAGCCCAGTTCTGATTGTGAGGCGGCTTCTTTAATCACATTAGTTTTAGAGTAACGTGCAGGGGACTCCATTCCAAACGTGTCATTCTCAGATGTTTTCTGCTGATGAACGTCTCCTTACTAAACCCCCATCCATAACAAGCGGGTGATGATGATGATGATGATTATAATGACATGAGAATGAGAGTGATTGCGTCAATTAGTCGGTGTTAATGAATGTTCCCTCCTATTATATTTGTATACATCAGCTGCAGACAGCTTGCAGATAAATCGCTTTAAAAAAAAACCCCCACAAAAGTAATCTCTGTCGCTCTTACACGCGCACACACACTTGCCCAAGGATGCTCATCCTGTTCATAACTCAAGGCGACGGCCAGAGCCTGCCACGAACCTTGGCCCTAAAATGAAAACAAGCAAGCAACTCGTGATTAGCCTGTGAATACAAATAACACTGCAGGGAATGAGAGTAAGATTTTTTTTTTTATTTTTTTTTTAAAGGACGACAAAGGGTCAAAAAAGCGAAGTCAGGAGGGGCGAGGGTCAAAATATGTATGCATTTACGTAGACGTGCCCCCCTCTTCCTCTTTTCTGCACCTGCCTTACAGCAGAGGGGCAATCATCAAATGGAAGTTGTGCAGTTCCTCTTCGTATTTTCCTCCCTCATCATCGTCATCATCATCATCATCATCATCATCATCCCGGCGCGGCTCTCTCACCTTGACTGACACTTGGAGAAAGAGAGAGAGAGAGAGAGGGGGGGGGGGGGGGGGGGGAGAGAGAGAGAGAGAAGAGACGCGTGCACCCAGCGCTCTCTCTGGCCGTGTGATTCTGACTGACTGACGGGAGTCTGGAGGACACTATCTGGAAACCGACGACGCGCGTTTGCGTTTTGCGTCCCTCCTCTGCTGTTCCTCTCCCGGCTGATGGTTTTCTCGCCGCTGTCTCCACCTCAGCGCCGGATTTTGCTTTGAGCCCGTGTCCTGTCTCCTTGCCTGGCTGGTCAGCCAACCTGGGCCGGGCCGTGGGGGCTGTTTCAGCGAGCCGTTATAGCTGAAGTTGGCATCCTAAAATGAGCGCCTGGGGACCCGGGAGCGGGCCTGCGTCCTCGCCGCGGACAGGCTCGGGGTCGTGGCGGTGCTTGTGGTGGGGTTTGTTTATGGTCGCTGGGATGGCGGTCGGTTCGGCGGATCCGTGGATGTCAGCTGAGACATGCCCGCTGTCCTGCTCCTGCAGCAGCACCAGGATCTCCTGCGTAGACCCAGAATGGGACATCAACGCCATCCCCATCCTGAGCGAGGCGGAGATGGAGAACATCACCGACATGTGAGTGAGAAATCCCCTAAAATCCTCCCATTTGTCAGCCCTTTCCCACTTTTTTTTCATACACAACCTTCACCCTGTCTGGAGGTGACGGACACGTCCCAGCAGGTGAACCCAGAACCAGCCCGTATTTTAACATTATGTAATGAATCAGATGCGAGGACCTCCAACGAGACATGGGTGCAAATGTTGCCTCGCACACGCGCCTTTGCACGTCTAAACCGGATCAATCGTCTTGGAAACAGCCCAGGGATAAAGACGGACTTTATTCTGACGGCCAGACAAAGCCCAGTTTGTGTGCTGGTGCATGGACGCGTACACTACTGTTTAAATATTACCACAGACACCCCCCTCTCCACCACCACCACCTTAAAAAAATTACCAGAATTATTTTAAGTAGACAATTTAGATTCGAGTCTTTAGATCTGAGTGGAGGAAAGGCAGGTGGCGTTCTCAACATTTTCCTTAAAGTCAAAATTCAGCAAAATATCACCTCAGGTCCTGATAGGAAGAGATGAAAATGTGTCATTTCTAATGACCCGATGCATTGATTTGATCAGTTTTCCTGAAATTGCCCAGTGAGTGCAAATGCAAGCCCAAACAAGCTGCTGCCTCCACCCCAAACTCTCTTTATTCATCCACCTTAATGATTATTTTAATGACATCATCGCGGTGAGGAGGTCCTCTCTTTAAAAGAGTGCTTAAAGAGCACCTTAAATTACAGCAGCATTCAAAAGAATAGAGTCACGGTGACCGAAAGATAGTGATAATTGGCCCGTTTGTGGGCGGTGGCTCTTGTGTTAACATGATGAGATGATTAGAAAGTCCACGCAGTCATTGTCATTATACCCAGATGGCAGCAGCGTGAGGGAGGCATTTAAGGTATCCAAGCCCAGCGCAGAGGGAGTGATGGATGGATGGATGGATGATGGATGGATGGATGGATGTGTGGATGGATGGGTGGATGGGTGTGTGGATGGGTGTGTGGATGGATGGATGGATGGATGGATGGGTGGATGGATGGATGGGTGTGTGGATGGATGGATGGATGGATGGGTGGATGGATGGATGGATGGATGGATGTGTGGATGGATGGGTGGATGGGTGTGTGGATGGGTGTGTGGATGGATGGATGGATGGGTGGATGGATGGATGGGTGTGTGGATGGATGGATGGGTGTGTGGATGAATGGGTGGATGGATGGATGGATGGATGGGTGGATGGATGGATGGGTGTGTGGATGGATGGATGGATGGGTGTGTGGATGAATGGGTGGATGGATGGATGGATGGATGGGTGGATGGATGGATGGGTGTGTGGAGGGATGGATGGGTGTGTGGATGGATGGATGGGTGGATGGATGGAAGGATGGATGGATGGGTGGATGGATGGATGGTTGTGTGGATGGGTGGATGAATGGATGGATGGATGGATGGATGGATGGATGGATGGATGGATGGATGGATGGATGGAAGGGTGGATGGGTGTGTGGATGGATGGATGGATGGATGGATGGATGGGTGGATGGATGGAAGGGTGGATGGATGGATGGATGGATGGATGGATGGATGGATGGATGGATAGATGGATGGATGGATGGATGGGTGGATGGATGGATGGATGGGTGGATGGGTGTGTGGATGGATGGATGGATGGATGGATGGGTGGATGGCTGGGTGGATGAATGGATGGATGGATGGATGGATGGATGATGGATGGATGGATGGATGGATGGGTGGGTGGGTGGATGGGTGGATGGATGGATGGATGGATGGATGGATGGATGATGGATGGATGGATGGATGGGTGGATGGGTGGGTGTGTGGATGGATGGGTGGATGGATGGATGGATGGGTGGGTGGGTGGATGGATGGGTGGGTGGGTGTGTGGATGGATGGGTGGATGGATGGGTGGATGGGTGGGTGTGTGGATGGATGGATGGATGGATGGGTGGGTGGATGGGTGGGTGGGTGGGTGGGTGTGTGGATGGATGGGTGGATGGATGGGTGGATGGATGGATGGATGGATGGATGGGTGGATGGGTGGGTGGGTGTGTGGATGGATGGGTGGGTGGATGGATGGATGGATGGATGGATGGATGGATGGATGATGGATGGATGATGGATGGATGGATGGATGATGGATGGATGGATGGATGGGTGGATGGGTGGGTGGGTGTGTGGATGGATGGGTGGATGGATGGATGGATGGATGGATGGATGGATGGATGGATTATGAAACCGACTAAACTCGGAGTGGATTTGATTCTGTTTTTATTTGCAGAAGTGGGATGGAGACATCACCGTTTCTTTTATTTGCTTAAAAGGGCTGATTACGCCGAAAGCTGCCAGTGACTAAATTACAGCTGCCAGCCAATCATACTGTTTGTGTTCAGCAAATGGAAAAGGCCTTTTGATTCAGACAAATCAAGTACGACTGAAATCAGGGAGTCAGCGGCGTCCTTTTCTGGGGGAAATGGTTGATCCGCTTCCTCCTGGAAGTTTCCTCCACCTTCTATATTTTGAAACTATACAGCCTGATTGGCCTGCAGGCTGGAACTCCTCATTAGCGACACAAGTGGCTTCCTCAAGTGCAAATGCAGAAACTGCTGGAGAAATCTGGGCTTTTGTCTCTGTGCACAGACTTCCCCTCGCGGGTCCCGTTCATCAGCTGCAGTCCGTCAGGAGCTTCTTTTTTCCCCCCTCTCATTTCAGACTCCAATTACACGAGGTTATTGTGTTCCTTTCGTCTTGTTGAAATGCTCCTGTGTTTGTTCCCCCTCCGTTAAACAAATGGGCGCCTCCTGACCCGCGCTTGTATCTCCCGACAGCTACATTGTCAACCAGATCAGCCTCTCCTCCATCAACGACAAAGACCTGTACTACTACAAGAATCTCAGGAACCTGTGAGTTCTCTCAGCCTGTTTGCACACTCACATCTGTAACAGCTGTAACACCACACAGGTTTAGATCTGCTCTGGTCACACATTTAAAGACGAGCAGACCAGCACAGAGACATTAAGATATACTGTAGATTAATAATTCAATTGGCATCTTATAGTCTATTAATAGATCAATAAGACACCTAACCTTATTAATAATCCATGTGACTGTGTTTCACGTTTGACTTTCTTCCACTTGCCTCGCCAAGATCAACATTCTTATGCTGAAGTACAGCAAAGCTTCCAGTATTCTGTTTACTTCACTAAAAAAAATCTGTTCAGGTTCATAAAACAACTAATATTCAAAGGATCTTTTGTTCCGTGGGGGAAAATACTCCAGTCTGTTGAGACATCTGCTGTATTTACAAGATGCTCAGGAATGACTCAATCAAAAAACATTTAAATAATAAATCCACCAAATGGCTTTCTAATTGATGTGGAGCCAGAAATGTTTGATGGTTTCAAGCAAATTTAACAACTTTGACCACAGCATGTAGATTTTTCTGTGGAATACTGAAGCCAACTGGATCCCCCCCCGCACACACACACACACCCTTGAACATTATATTTGTTTTGTTTTCATACAGAATGATTATTAGTAGTAATAGTTTGAACTCGTTAGCATTTGCTTCTTGATTTTAACTTGTAAATCTCTTGGTACGATGTCGTCTCTCTGTCAGGACGGTGATCAACAGCAGGCTAACGTATGTATCAAAGCTGGCCTTTGAGAACAACATCAAGTTACAATACCTGTGAGTAGATACACTTTACAATGTACCTTTTCTGATTAGGCTTATTTATGGTTCATTTACTGTATCATTCTATGTCATAATTGTAAGAACAATTTGACTAAAATGTATTAAATATGGTTTCAGCGTTGTGTTGCAGTTAATAACTATCTGATTTTTTATTTTACATCCAGAAATCTGAAAGATAACAACCTGTCAACGCTGTCCTGGAGGATATTCCATCACCTCAATATTTCATATCTGTGAGTTCAATACCAGTATATTACCAGTACCAGTATGTTCAGCCCCCAGTTACCCACACAGTCTAACCTTGATCTCAAGATTTCGACTGCCCACATCTTATCTGGCAGGCAACAATTAACCTGCAGGCTGTTATTAACCTAAACCCTAAGATATTATTCCTTATCCAGCCTCTGGCAGGTCCTGGCAGCGACTGGGATCGCTTTGTTTATTCTGCACAAATGCTTTGTGTATTCCCATCAGTCATGTGACACAGCCGCATGTGTAGAGGATGCCCATCTGTCTCAGCTCGCACATTTTAGATTACAGGAAAGAGGATTTTGGAGCTGGTTAAATTCAACAAAAACTTGCTGCGTCACTCGCTGCCAGACTGTCCCGTAGCTGTTAGCGGCGAGCTATCTGTTTCGTAGCACAGATGTGAGAGTCGTATCAATCAAAATCCTTCCGTCAGACTACAAATATGGGGATTTCCCAAAACACTGAACGAGTTCTTTCATATTTACTGCCACTGCCTTGCGCCACATAAATCAAGTTTTCCTCAACATAGCAGGTACTGTCCTGTTTTATTGTTGGCAGTTTGTCAACTGTGTGTGTGTGTGCGTGTGTGTGTGTGAGTGTGTGTGTGCGTGTGTGCGTGTGTGCGTGTGTGTGTGTGTGTGTAGGTTCCTGTCAGGCAACCCCCTACACTGTTCCTGTGAGAACATGTGGATCAAGCTGTGGTTAGGAGAGGAAGCAGATGCTCAGGAGCTGCGTTGCATCGAGGATGGAGGAGGACGCAAGCTGCTGTCCAGACTGACCCTACCTAACTGTGGTCAGGGCACACACACACACACACACGCGCGCGCGCGTGCAATGTTACCTAATGTTGCCCTTGTCTGCGACACACGTGACTTTGCTGGTCTGTGTTTGCACACACGTCCTCCACAGTTGAACGGTCCACCCCCCGGGTGCTCCATCACGTTCCAAACTCTCGGAGCTTTTGTGTATTCTGTGCGTTGTGATTTCCCCTGACGCCACGCAGAATAAAAACACCGCCACATCTCACACGCCGGCGAGCAAATAAATGGCCAAATTAATTCGGCCCCGCGGCCTCGCCTTCGGTTTGGCTGCTGCCGGGGGAAAAGGCCTCAGCGCCAAACCATCTGACATCATTTCTGAACTGCAGGGATTTTTTTCTCAAGTAAATGAAAATTAGCTGCCAGATCGAGCCGAGCCGAAGTTGTGATTTACCGAGCGTGTGCCAAATGAGCGATCCGCAATTCACACTTGTAAATTTATAGAGTGGTTCTAAGCGAGGCCTGTAGGTACTAAAGGTCACCTACAGGACACTGTCGAAACCGAATACATCAACGCATCAACACCTCCACGACTGCAGGCGGAAAATTCCCAGCATTCACCACGGAAAAAAAGAAATCTTATAAAGACCATCTGTATTGGTCCTGCCGCCCCGTTGACCTGCTCTCCCTTGATAGATTTAATTTCCTTTTTTCTTCGGGTTGTCATGTTTCACTTGCTGGGGGAAGGAATTATTTTTGGCCTTATAGGAACTTACATTAGCCACACGTCTGCAACGCATCAGAAATACCCCTTTTCTTATCTCTGCATCGTTGAGCATTTTTCTCCTGCAGTGCAACGGCAATAGCCACGTTTTAGTGATAAAATATCATTTTTTGAAGGTATTTGAAACCTCTATGTAGTGATTTAAAGCACAAATGTGTTGTGGAGGCAGGGAAGAAGCATGGTGTGCCTCTTACACGGGCCAGGACTTATGAAGCATCAACCAAACACATTAATATCAGCAGCTAAGTGAATTTGTGCACTACCATTTGATTTCTTGGTCCGTCTTGAGAGACTAATGTCACTCTCTTTGGACAAACTTGTTCAGGGTGGGGTTTGGATTATTCAAGCCTTTGGGGGGGAAACATCCAGTTGAATCCAGTTTATTACTGCAGAGCGACAACGTCCCGTCCGATTTACATGCTTTCAAACACATAGAAAAGATTTTTAGGCGCAGATTGCGAAACAATGAATGCTCTCCCCTCTAGGCAGAACATGAATCTAAGACTATTTTGGCTGTTGATGACAGAGTCAGTGATCTGGTCTGAAATAGCTCAGGGCAGTCTGGGCTCACAGGACACAAACAATAAGTGGGCCTGCAGAAAAGCAACAGCGTCACTGATAACTCCTATTGATCCAGCCCCTTCTGCCTCCCCTCTCCTCCATTAGCAGAGGCTATTTCTGGCAATTGCACAGTTACAACGGGGCCCCTGGAGAGGTGGGCAGGGGACCCCCTGGTAGAGTGACATATGAGGAGGGTGACATGGTGAGGGCAGAGGCACCAAATGATGGCCTGGGGCTAACAGATGCCTCAGTGGGCTTTAAATGCTGGCCCGACTCGGACGCTCCCTCACTCAGGCTTTCCTTCCTTCCTCCTCAAGATTTTTTATATTTTCCATCTGTCTGTCTGTTTGCACGACTCTCCCTCTAAATATTTGACACTTGAAGGGGCCACAGAGCCGAGCAGAAGCCCGGTGATGCCCCCAGGCTGTCACTGCTCTCTGAGGCTCACACTCTTTGTTTCTCTCTGCGTTTACTGTTCACCACTGGAACTCTCCTCAAAAGAGTAGCTCCCATTTCTGACCGCTGCAAAAAAATGAATTTAAAATCACTGCAGTGCCATCCTTCCACAAGAGGAATGACGGTTTAAACTGGTGCTACTGGTGCTCCATCTCACTCACAAAAACACTTTAGAAATTCTGTTTTTTACGTGTTTGCCTTCATAGGGATACAATTTAGCATGAGAAGTGTATTATTACCCCGATCGTATTGTATTTATTGTATTGTATTTATTACTGTGCCTGTGTGTCTTCCTTTGACCTCATGACCTTAAGTTGTCTTTTGTTCCTTACATTTGGTCGGCTATCACCTCACTGTCCTAACCCAGACATGGCTTAGGACAGAGGGCTACCTGGATCAGGTTTCTGTGCATTTTGGCTTTTCCTGTCGGCTTTCACGGTCATTTTCAGAGACTCGGGCGACAAAATTCAGAGAACACCCAGAGAGTCCAGATGGCTTCTGTGGGCAGTATGTTCTATTCATGTGTGAATGTCCATTAGTCAAAGAGAGAAAAAAAATGAACAGAAACAGAAAGTGTTTCACGCTAGTTCACACAAAATTCTGTACTTCAGCATCGTTAAGCTGCTGTTAAAAGAAAGACAGAATTTTTTTTTTAAATATAAATATTCGCTTGATAAAAAAAACACATTTAGCTTGAAGAACATTTGAAGTCCATTCTGATTGAGGGAAAGATTAAAGGAAAGATTAAAGGAAAGAAGAGTCCTTCAAAAACACACGTCCCAGATCTCCATGAATCAAAGTTCTCATTTTAATCTTTATCAAGAACACAGTGTAATTCCTTAAAAAAATAACAGTGTAAGAATAATCAGTGTAAATCTGAATCTTTAACCCGAGGAGCGCTGCTCCTGATGAGCGGCATCAGTCAGCTCCTGGACAGTCTGCGGTGTATCATGTTGGCAGTGGATGCAATGACGTCCCAGAAGGAACCCTGGGTCCTGCGCACCAACACATCACTGACCTGCTGTCAAACTGGTCATGAATATTCCTCACAGCTTCTCCAGACTCTCTCGTGGACTCTCCCGATGCGCTCGGCACGGACCTGCTTTTGTCTGCAAAGAGAAGAGGAGGCTAATGGCAAATCTGCTGTGCCTGATGGTCTCTGGCTGCATGTGCCAACCTCGTGAAGCAGTAATGTTTCACAAGGGCGGCTTGTTGGACATCATTCTGCAGGGGTCTGGCGGTGTTCCTACTGACCCTGCTTGCAGATAATGCTGGCCTGTCTCCTGGACATCCCTTGTTTGGAGGGTGATGTATAAATTTGCTGTCCATTCAGAGCTGCTCTCCTATGCAACTTCTGTTGCCTGTACGGCTCTGTAAAAAATGTAAAGCAGCCAAGAATCAGCCAGAAAGGATGTGGAGAGGATAAGGGTCTGTGTCCACCCCAAACCCACTCCTTAATAGGGGTTGTCTTATTGATTGCCCCTCTTTTCTGTCTGATGTCTGAACCATTTGCACGACAGCAGGTGAAGCGGTTTTACCATCCTTATTGGGTCCTAACTGGACAGGCTGATGTCCCTGAAGTGAAATTGACTGGGAACATCTGTCCACCAACCCAAACTCTTGCCAGAAAGAGCACTCACGTAGGAACCTCTGGGTCATATTGAAGAAATGACCTGTTCGCTGCAGCTTATGTATCGGTTGCAAGAAAAACACGAAGCAAGATAAAAAGACAGGTTGTGTCTGAAAATCGTCTACTCAGGCATGCGCACCATTTCAATTCACAATTTCTGTTTCCTTCCCTGGGAATGAACAAAATATCTTTTTTTTTTTAACAGTCATGAGGCACTGAGACAAATGGGCATCCATTCAACTGACTGACAAATAGAAAGTCAATGATGTGTGAAAGACTTCATCCTCTCAGACAGCTCTGTCTCTCCTCGTTCCAGTTTGTCTGAAAAAATTGCAGCAAAAAGAGTTTTATGAAACCCTCCTCGGCTCCTACTTCGTGAGCTTTCAGGGCAACAATTGTAAAGGTGAATGCAAGTTTAACAGTGTAGCTCTTTCCACCTTCTCTCCTCTGCCTATAATTTCTCCATCTCCTGGTCCCACCTCTCTTCAGAGGACTAAATAGAAAACTCCAACATCAATGTAGAATCATTATGCTCCATCTTTTGTTGCGTCCAGATAGAAGCTGATGTTTAGCCTTTAAATTTGCACTGCAGGCATCATTGTAAGTCATTCAGTGCAGATTCAAAGCCTTGATGCTGGTAATTCAAAGCACACCCACTGAGCTTGGTCCTGGCCAACGGTACCTGGTGCTGTTGCAATTACATGCTCCCTCTTCAAGGTTAGATTATCTTTGAATACAAGAGAAATATGGTTATGGGAAGAACTTAATTTAAACAGCTTTTAACAACATGACTGAGTGAGGACTCATTCAGATGGACATTTGGGGTTGCAGTCCACGGTGAAACTACCAACATGCTAAAGAACCTTCTGAGCACCATCAAGGCACCTTTTTAACTATTGTCATCTGGTTTAACAGCTGCTGTTGCATTCTTTTATAGAAGAGGGGAAAAAGTGATATGGAGGAACAGGAGCACCAGGCAGTTTGTAAAGTTTTTATTGTCCTCTTTTTAGCCTTGCCCGGGTGCCCGCGTCTCCCAGATGTTCACACTTTGGCTGCAGGTGCGCTGCAGCTCGGCCCACATGTTGAGCCATATTACAGAGGAATCATCAATGACTCATCTGTTGGTTCTGGACAAATGTGAGGATGATGTTGGTCTATCAGAATGTCATGGATGTCCAGGCTAATAAAACTGTGCTCATAAACAGGCGTATATGGAAGTAATTTGTCATGAATCTGCAACCCTGGATTTCTGCACTTTTGGTCTGATTGTGCACGTGTGTGTGCGTGTGGATCTGCAGTAGAGGCAGAGCTGCTGATTTACTGATGGTCTGTTAAGATATGTGGTTGTGATATGGCAGCTGGCCTGTCACCAGTGAAATGGCTGGCTTTTTGTGTGTCTGCATTTGATTGAGTAGGTTGCCGTAGTGATAAGCGGGTTGCCCTGGTGATAAGCATTCTGCCGACAGACAAAAAAAGGAAGAAGAGGAGGGGAGGAAGAGTAGGTTCGATAAAAGGAGAGGAGAGTTTGATAAGAAATCTCTCTGGTTTTATCTGCAGCAGCTCTTAACACCCATTTCTTCCAATTTCTTCATCTAATTTTCTCTTCTCTTTCCTGCTGTTCTCTTGTTTATCTTCCCCTGTCCTCAACTCAGACGCTTCTTTTTTAATGCACTTTTCCTCAATTTCCTCTTCTCTGTCATTTATTATTTGCGCGCTTTTTTCATCTAGTGTCCTCGTGTCGTTCTCATCTTATCTTTCTGTTCTTGTCTTCGTTCTTTTCCCTAAAATTCAGAAGCGGGAGGGAAAAAATAGCAGCTCACCATTTTGTCAGATTACAGTAAACATCACAGGTCTTATTTTTCTCTAACAGATTTTCTTCTCTGCTTTTCTCCGCATTTCTCTGGCTTTTGTTTGTATTTTTGATCCTCTTACGAAGGGAGATTGTGGTGGAAAGGCAGATTGACTCTGATTGGTCAATCTCAGGTCACCTCCTGGTCGGCACACACACCATAAACACACACACATGCGCACACGCACACGCACTTTGCATGGACAGAGATGTCAGAGTATGGCCAGTCAATTTACTACTTGAGCTGAAGACACGCGAACAATCGGCACAACCTTCACTGTGAAACTTTGTTCGATTTGGGCCAGTGTGTTCTAATGCAACACAGAGAGAAAAGACAGACTGAATTTGTGTTCTTTTCTTTGCGTGTCCTTCTTCTCTGGTAGTGTTTACTTGCTTTCCCACTCTTACTGCCCAATTATTATGTTCTCAAAAGACAGCGGTTGGGCACAAATTCATCTTTCCTTGGACCCTTTCCTTCTCTTTTTTCTCCTTTTCCTATGTAGAGGTTCCCATGGCAACGCTGAGCCCGTCTAGAGTTACTTTAAAGGAGGGTGAAAATTTGGACCTCTCCTGCACCACCTCTGGTGAGCCAGCACCTGACTTAATATGGAGCATGGCACTGTTGTCCAGCTATGAGGTTTGTACACACGCATGCACACACAACACAAACACACACACAGACTGATTATTCCAAGTGTGCAATTGGTGAAATTTCAACATTTATTGTGTGTTCCTGCATTTTCAGATCACAACATCGGGTCAGAATTCAAGGCTGCGACTATCCAACCTTTCATCACTGGACCACAACAGCAAGATCAGCTGCACAGCCGAGAACATTGTTGGAGAGAAAGGGTCCTCCCTGTTGCTGGACATACTTTGTACGTTCACCACTTGCCCCTGAAACAGACATGACATCATCAATGTAGACCAGATTTGGAAAACAGGATCATTTCCTGTCACACAGACCTAGTTTTAAGGCAATAATACGACCTCTGTGGTCTTGACGCTGTTGATTTGTGATGTTTTTCCTTGTGGCACCCAGTTCCTCCGAAAATCACTAAATTGAGCGATGCGATCTCAGACCATCACTGGTGCATCCCTTTCAGTGTGTCAGGTGAGAGACTCATATTTTCCTGTCAAATCTCCTTTCAGGATCAAGCAACACAGAACAAATGAATAAAACAGTCATTTCCTTCTGTCTTACCTCACAAACTCACCAGGTAACCCAAAGCCAGAGCTGCAGTGGCTCCAGAATGACAGACCCGTGACAGAGGGGGCCTACATCATGACGTTGATCCATGACATCACTGACAGAGAATACCACGGCTGCCTGCAGCTGGACAACCCCACGCACCTCAACAATGGCAACTACACGCTAATAGCTAAAAACAAGTTTGGGATGGACCAAAAGGCGATTGACGCTCACTTCATGCTCGAGCCGTGGGGTGAGGAGAGAAGATCTCAAATCCATAATATCAGGCTTTTCAAAAGCGTGAAAGGTTGCATGATAGTTTCTTTAATTTCTTCATTTGTCACCCTGATGTGCAGGTATGACCGAACCTACCTACTATGGTGAGTGAAATTCGTAATCCAAAGTTTCAACGTCTTTTTGTCACATTTGTTTAGAGAGCAGCGCTGTTTATGTTTAACTTCTCATCATATCCATTGGGGGACTGGAGCCTATACCAGCTCAATGGGCGGAGGCAGGGTACACCCTGGACGGGACACCAGTCAATCGCAGGGCTAACACATATAGACAAACAACCATTCACAATTAACATAATTACATTTAGAGCATCTCTCTCTTATTTTCTTTTCTCTGAAGTTGATGAGGGTGAGTCGCATTCCTCCATCCGGTTACTTTGTGTTGTTGTCCACACTGTGGCCTCGCTGCTGTTATTTTCCGATGCCGTGCATCACTTTTGTTTGTGTGTGCCGGTCATGTTTTAGAAACGAGCTCATTTTTTGTCAAGCGCATGTCACAGAATTTTACCACTGAAGGTCATTAATGGGTCTGTAACCTGACTTGTCTTTGTCGTCTCTTTCCCCAACTCTCCCCGCTTCCTGCAGATCCAAACACAGGTATTCAGACCTTTTACACATGCAGAAGCTAGTCATGAAAAAAAAAACTGCAAAATTTTCACTTTGTGGCCATTTAGCAGAAATATTTCACTGTAGTTTCCTTAATTTGCTGTCTTGTCTGATCTCTCCTGCAGAGCCCCCCACTATGGATCCACCTGAAGACGGATTTGCAGTAAGCTCCATATTACAGTTGTCAGTTGTCCCTGTGCTGATCATTGCTGTATAATTATTGACTCTGTCTGTCCCAAAACAACAGAGCTCCACATTTCATAAATCAATTAAACCAACACAATACGGGACAAGATCAAGTTGTGTGTGTGTATTTGTGGCCTCAGCTTCTTTCCTTGTTGTGCAGCTCTACGTGGTGGTGGGTATAGCTGCTGTCGCATTCACTGGTTTTCTTCTAATGTTGGTGATTCTCAAGTTTGGAGGAAACTCGAAGTTCGGCATCAAAGGTAAGTCGCCAGCGTTTCTTCATCATCAGTGTCCGTCATGTTTGAAAAGGTTGTAATTTGTCTAACTTAACAAGGATGGCTTCATGGATTTAATTCCAAACACAGATGTCTAAACATCCAATCTTAAACAAGTAAGGTGATGAGGCTTTCAATGGCTTTACAAAAAACATATTTTAAATGTAAATCTCCCGCACGTCTGCTCCAGCAAAGCCGACAACGTGGCCGGTGCATTTACCACATTCGATATTTGCCTTAAAAGTCAAGAAAACATCCATCTCCTAAAGGAAATTGCCCATATGCTAAATTATTTCGTAACAGATGCATGAATCCATCTTATTTCTGCAGTTTTAGAGGTTTTATGGGCTCTTAATGCCGGTGCGTACTAAACAACCGAACCGTCTTGCTCATGTGAAACTGTTGCTTTTATTCTTCAGCTGAAAGTGTCACTAATCTGATCTCTGTTCTTTGCGATGTTTGTCACACTGACATACTAAAACTGATTTGTGCCTGCTACGCTCGTTAACTTGGCTGATTTATTTTCATTCTAAAGTCACTTACCCTTCTTTGTGACACGTTTAACGATGTCACGAGGCATTTGGCTGTACAAACACCTGGTCACTTTCCATTGAAATATAAAATGTTTCATAATTGATTGAGGCATTAGTGGGGGTTACTCCCACGTGTAAGGAAAAACTAACCCTCCTGGTTCCATTGGATCAGCGCTGTAGTGTAGACACACCTTAGTCAGAAAAAACTGATCACGTACACACAGGCCAAAAGTGCGAAGTCTGGTAGTTTGGTGATTGATTGATTTATGGTTCCCCCAGAGTGCTGTGGGCTCCTCTCTTTGAACGTAGGAAAGTTCCTGCATCACCTCATATAGTCAGTGTGTAATTCTATATCTACTTGCAATTTCATGCATCTTGAAGCATTTTTGCATTCGATGTGGCTTTTGGGTTACGTGATGTTTCTGGTGATTCTCTGCCCTCTGGTCTTCGTCATGGAGTTCCCTTCCTCCCTTGGTGCTTTTTCCATTCTTTTGCTTCGTACACATCCAGATGTGCCCCCCCAGCATTGATGAGCTGAATTTGCAGAGGGGGTTAAAGTCGAGCTGCAGAGTGAGTATTAACAGCTGCCCCGCGCTCATGCTCATAACCAGCATTTGTTTGTCCTGGACTGGTGACCACGGTTCTTCTCGAGAACAGTAACATCACCTCAGATAGCACTTCGTCATGGTAACGGTTTACCGAATCGCAAACGCGTGCCTGTACATGCGGACTCCCACACATAAACACAGTCAGTGCTGAAAGTTTTCTGATCTAAGTGTGAAGATAGCCTTGGGATTTGTCTCAGAGGACGGAGGCTTGATTCTTTCACAACTCAGGCCCGGCTCCCCATATTCAGTGACCAACTTAAGGCGGAGGCATGCTCGGTAGGGACACAGAGCTCCAAGAACAATGCAAGCACAATGTACATTCAGAAATGATCCCTAGCAGTACGGGGGCGTGCTTCAAACTGGGGTTCAAACCGTTTCAAGGCTTCACAGGTTTAAATCCCCTTCCACATGGCCCCTTCAGAGACAACTACTCAGATAGATCCAGCAGACAGCCGAGGATGTGGTGTCGTCTCGGCGAACCAGCAGGGAGGGAAGAATCGGGGTATGCAGCAAGGCGATGGGAGAGAACAGGTGTGACTGAAATCGCATCAAGGAAATGACAAGCAGAAAGAAACAGAAAGTGACGGATGGAGAATTGGAAAATGCTAAAACTGACATTTGACACAGAGCGAAACAGCTGAAGCCCGGAAGTGTGAAGAGCAGACGACATGAAAACAAGCTATAAACGGAGACAGAGGAAGGCAGCAGTGTAAAGAAAAGCAGAGAGCAGGAAAGAGTTGGAAGGACTCTTTTGTATACTTATCAATGATTCATCGATAGTGCGGGTTTGAGTTTTCTGTTTGGTGGGGTCACACTCCTCCATCGCTCTCCCTCACTCACACGCACATACAGCTCCTCAGTCTTGATCGATCAATATGACACCCTCAAGGTCAGCGCAGCTCTATTCTAGGTTTTATTGAGCACCCTCACCACCTCCCCACCCTCCTCCAGCCTCTTTTTCCTCCACCCGCAGAGGAAGAAAACAGAGTTCTCCTCCAGCTCTGCTGCAACCGGCAGAAAGAAAGTGGACATAAAGTTTTAACGCTTCCAAAATGATTGAACCTATTTATTATGTCTTATTTATTATCTTCCTATTTTCTAAACACGTTTTGACTTAGATTTTGACTATGACATTGGTCCATTTTCTACTTCGATTGAGCGACTCATCAGAGTAAACTGCACATTTAAACGCTCCCATCATCTATAATAAATGTATCTAGGAAACGTGCATTTGGGCAGATGTTCTTGATACATCCCCTGGAGTTCGGTTAGTGTGTTTCAGCTGCTTATGATTATGAACTGATCCATAATTTCAGAGTTACAGTTTTATAACACATAAAACAAAATGGTGATGCTACAACCAATCCGTTTTTTTCATGGCTAATATTAAAATACCAAAAAAGGAAGTGTTTTCAGCCTGGTGTTTATGATTTCACCGTGTTATTTATTTATTTATTTTCTGAGGTTTCCTTTGTTGAGACGCGGTGGAACAAAATGCCTGTGGCAGATCCTCGGGGCGCTGGAATCGTGTGTTTTTCTTTCCTTTTTATTTGTTTGAAAGTGCGAACACTTAGTGCCAGATATTGCGGCACAAGATCGACTTTGCAGCGCTGTCTTCATCGAGGGCGAGTTCACAATTATTCATAAAGAAAAAGAAAGTTCAACATTCCATGAAGGATTCCATTCTAATTCTGTTTCCCCCCTCTTTTTTTTAAAGATAGTAACACATTGTGAGTGGACAGGGAGCTGGAGCCCAACAGTAGACGTCGTGGTGTTTTTGTGCATGTCAGAGAATCCATTGTGCCACTCTTACATCATTTCCTGTGTGGTTCCGGTCAGGCTGACCTTTGCAAACAGTCAGAACAGTGACAGATTACGCAGTTGGAACTCACAGTTCCATGTGGGAACAGAACATTGAATATGTACATTTATGATAGTCCGCCTGTGAGAAACGGTCGCAATTTTCAGACTTTTTAAAAATCTGATTATCTTGCGTTGATTTTGACGGTACGTTGGGGGCTTTTAAGGCTTCAGCGCTCCCGTGCCACATACATCTGCATTTTTAGGGTTATTTCCGCTCTTTTTTCAGCATCCCAGCAAAAACATATTCTTCAGATTGTTTTATATTATCTTTTTCTGACTGGATAACCAACAACTCTACCTTATAATTGTACAGTTTACTGTTTGCATTGGCTTCACCATTCGTGTTAAAGTTTTTGCAGCTTTCCTTCATGTTGTCTACACTAAACCCATGCCCACGCTTTAACCTCCTTGTCTATGACGTATCCTCATCTTCAGTCGTCAGCAACTCCAGCTTTGTGCCGTGCAAATTTTCCTTTTGTTGGCCAGGCAACACAAACTGTATTCTGTCTGTTACTTGACTCTGTGGGAAAGCTGAATACAGTATGCTTTCCAACACAGCTGTAAAAATACTTTTGTGAAGCCACAACAGCGAGTCAAAACAGGAAGAGTTGTCCTGAGCCGTGAGGCCGACCGTGGGCGAGCGAAAGGCTGGGGGCTGCTCGCCAGATAAGACGCATAGATGTGATGTGGAAAGTAGTTTTTGAGGAAACATGCCTGACACCCCGTTGTTCTGCAGAGTATTAGTATTAAAAGAGTATTCCGACAGTCTGTGCATGCATCACCGGCTTAAACCGTCCTTCTGCAGTTTGTCAGGCGTAATAATCCGAATCAAATCATCAGACCAGGCAGCAGTTTGTAAAACACGTCCAAACATTTGACCCGCGTTTGTGTCCACGTTCGCGCTGCGTACGTCACGTCGTCGTGACCTCTTTCCCGTTCAGACAGTGCGACAGGTCCTGTTGATCGTCCTGGAAATGTCAGCGCTGCCAGAGCGTGTTGATGCTGCATCAGTGGGGGTTTCTGTCTCGGCAGGACAGAAAATGTCTGTATGATGAGATCTATGTTAATGAGCCTTCAGCTATCGATCATCGGCTGGCACATTCCGCGCAGACTTTTATGCACAGTGGTAGAGGAACAGTGGATGGAGAATGTTTGGATACAGCGCTTTGACAGATAGAGGGTTTATTGATGGACTGTTTGATCACCTGCCTGTCCAGACTGAGCCTCTGTCTGTTTTAAGCGTTCCTTCCCATCTGTGTGTGTGTGTGTAGGTGTAGGTGTGTGTAGGTGTGTGTGTGTGAGTGCATCAGGGAGGAATAGGTGTTTTTGATGCAATTCAGTTAAGCAGCCGACATTTCAGGTTTTAGCAAAGTAAAGAGTTTGGATAGTGATCATGCATGTTGCACCTGCTGTAGTTCAAGCTTAGTAACCATAGCAACAATGTATAATAAGGGGGTTTTGATGCGATCGGGCAAAAATAGGCTGTGACCACAACTGTTTGATATTATGGAGTATGACATAGAGTTTTAATGTAATGTCACCAGGAGAATAATGAGCCTACGGTGGCTTTATTATTTATTATTATTGTTTATACAAGTCTGAAAAGAGCAAAATTTCAGAATCATATTTGAAACTTAAACTCTGCACTTTTAGTGGTAAGCAGTCTACATAAAAAAACTCAACTCATTGGCAATTTAAAACAGTAGCTTTGTTGTCAAATGCAGTTGATGCATCAGTTGATCTACCTCAAATTGCAATAATTCAATTGTTGTTTGACGCTGATGTTGTTGTGACTAATCAGTTTAGATGTAGTGCATTATCCTAATACGAGCAACAGGTGGAGCATAATTTATAGAGCGGGACCTGATTCCGAGCGCCACGTCAATCAGACTCCTGTTTGACTGGCAACGCCGGAGCAAACAGCCACCATGACCCGAGAGAACCGATGACGCAAGAGTAGAAAAAACGCGAGAGTAGAAAAAATGCTGTGAATGTGGGGACTTATTATTCCATTTGTAAAAGTTTATGTTCTTAATTTGATCAAGTTTTCTTTTATTCCTCAAAAAAGTGTTGAAAAAAGTGTTGCGTAATAATTGTCCAATAACAGTGGGGGGCTTATCTTTGGGCTGAACTTATTTGCTGCCATATTGACATTGATTACCAATTAAAAACACAGCATCCCTTCACAATAGTGGCGTAATTAAATTCGTTTTGATTGCCACGAGCAAAAATATGAAAAAGAAAAGCTTCAGCAATACCTGCGGTGATGTGGTTTTATGTCTGCGGTGGTTCAGTAACGAGAGGTCGGCGAACCCGTTTGGCTAAATCTCGTCAGAATGGGATCGTTTAAGTCCAACACCTGTTTGAAATGCTGGAAGGTATCGGAGACGAAGACATGGTTATGAAAAGGATGAGGTGTGCTGTAACGTGACGGTGTCATCTTACGTTGCCGTGGCATGCTGTTGCCATGGTAACCTGCGTCATCTCCAACCAGCACAGCTCCCATACTGAATAATCATCACTACCACGGTCTTGAAGGTGGGGTGAATCACTGCCTCTGCACACACACACACACACACTGGAGCAAACAGGGACTCCGAAATGTGAGCCGGCCGTAGACGTTTAATCATAAATTCTGAATTACTGCTGAATATTCTGCTTTGTCGAACTGGTAAAAGTGAAACGACAGAAAACTCCTCTTTCTGCAGGCCTTATTTTTGATCAGTAATACAAAAAGCACCACAGAATGGACAGAGGGGACTGGTGTTTCTATATTTTCTGGGTCTACCTTATTTATATCAGTAAACCAAAGAGTTTTGGAATATTTTCGATCCACCTCCCCCACTAACGAAAGGCAGCAGCTAAGGGGAGAGGCCAGCCTTGTTTGGTTAGAAGCACCAGGCATCCCAGCTGTAGTCGAACTGAATTTCCTTTAGAAATGCTCCCCACTTGCACATCGTACCTTTGGTTTGTCACAAACCAAAGGTGAGTTGTGCTACTTCTATATAGTGAGCAACCTTTGGTGCTCATTAGCTCCTGCGTCGTTCGCTCTGATGCTAATGATCTGAACCCTGGAGTGTGGAGGGCGTGGTGATCCGTAAACATGTATTTAAAAAGTTGGCATTCATGCTGCAGGAGCTGGTAATTATTTATCCTGCCAAACGCTTTCTCAGTTAAACAGTTATGAAATGTCACGGGAGAGTCTCACTGTGAGTGAAAATAATGCAACACTTTTGTCTGGCGCGGCGTCCTTTCCTCGAAAACTGCCAGAGCGCTCACCTCCGCTCACGCTCCGTTCATGGTACGTGTGGTTGGCACAGGCTCCCGCATGGCATCCCGGGTGTGAGTGTGTCTGTGCATGCGTGTGTGTGTGTAAAGAGAAATGCATCGTCTGCATATGTGAAACAATGTTCAGTCCATTTTCTTGAAAAGGCGACTGATTCTGATTAAGACTGAAGGCTGAAGTCAGAATTCTGTTCTGTTTTGGATCAATGAGCTTAATGTTTGGGCTTCAGAGGAAGGTTAAGTCACTCCCACTGTGAGAAAACATTAATGTTTCTGTAACTGGTATAAAAGAAATAAGCACAGGTGCTCTGCTGTGGATCTGTAGAACATTTCATCTAATCTGAGCTTTTTCTGAAACGTCTAATGAATAAATTAATGAGGCTCTCGCATGCATACAGTAGTTCAGTCAGACAACTCTGGATGAGACTGAATCGACATGTAAGGAGTCACGCAGGCAGCATGGACGGGATTTCTCTTTCTGCTTAATTACAATCTGGAAATTGTTCAGCTAATTGGCAATTTCCTATCAAAGTCTGACCGCCATATTAACTGCTTTAAAAGAAGCGGTAAACCCAGAATGTGTCCCCTTTCATTCTTTACGTTCACAGATTGCTTGATTAGTCGTGTTGAAATAGTCACGTTTAAATGCAACCATCCAAAACAGGAAATGATGCGTTTCGGTGTATCTGCAAAGGGTAGGTTGTATGCACAGCTAAGTTGCTTTAAATTGAATAAATGTGGTTACAGAGAAGGTCTGCTGTGTTGTGAATAACATTAGTGTATTTTTACTTAAACTCTCTCCTAATATCTTTTGTCTTGACCCTGAATCTCACACCATTTAACCCATTTTAATATGGATTAATAATATGGAAAACCAATACAAGGATTTCAGGATACAGTTAATGTGAAATGAGAAGATGATGATGACAAACTGTCATTTAATTTCAATTTAAAATGAAAATGAAAGAAAAATCCTTGTGTTTGTTCTCCAAGTTCAACATAACACACTTTGCAAATTCTGACATTATCAGTAATTACGCCGTTTAGTATTATCATTGTTTATGTTATTATTATTTTTATTGATTTGTTTTATTGATTTTTGTTTGTTTTTATTTTATTTTACCATTGTCTGTTTCCCTTCAGGGTGTGCGTTGTTTCAGAACATCCCAGTGGAGGTGATCTCAAACTAACGGGGATCGGCCCACAGGAGGAGAATATTAAAAACAAACTCTAAACTGTAATGTTGACACATCCAACCAAGAACAATAAAGAGGTGTATAATATAACTCATAACATCTGTACAAATATAGGAGATGGGACGCAGGCGCCTGATCAGCCAATCAGGAAGAGCCATCAGAAGCCTCCCATTGGATGAATTATTCAGATCTGAACAACTGAAACAACCATTAACCCACATCTTCAACAAATGCACACTCCCAAACATGTGCACACACCCACGATCGCACACGAGCAGAAGTTTAGACTCTTTCAAGTTAGTAGAAATAGGTGGGATTGCGTTTTAATGTGAGGTTGGTTGGAATTGTGGACGAGAAAAAGAAAACTTTTTCTGGGGATATATTTTCAGGTTTTAGCTGTTGCGTTAAACTGAGTTGTAAAGTGATTGAAGGGACGGTGCAGAGGCGCCACAGCTCAAACTGCTATGTCTAAATCACCTGGAAGTCCATCTTCAGTCTTCAATTCCATCTTCTTCACCTGCTCAGATATAATAATAAAACAACTCCATGCAATATCGCTCCATCACATTCACTGGGGAAAAAAGGAGACACTGACACAAGATCAGAATTTAAGGATATCTGAATGGTTGCCTTTTGTGGTTACCCCCCCCCCCCCCCCCAAAAAAAAGAGCATTGTCAAACCGCCCTTGTGATCACACAAAATATAAACCGGTACCAACGTCTGCGAGCGGGTGGAGACGGGAGCAGAGATAAATGCTTAAATTCACAAATGCACTCATACATTAGTCATAACACACATGTGGAGTGCTTAAGTAAGGCTATAAAGTATGCATGTGCACCTTCACTGTAGGTGGACATTCTCCTCCACTCGCTCCACCATAAGTGCACATGTCACGTAAGTCTGTGTGGACACCCCTCCCTCTCTCTCTCAGATGGGATGTGTGAAATTATAAATTAGGTTGGTTTGACTGGAGTGAACAGTGTGTGTGTGTGTGCGTGTGTGTGTGTGTGTGTGTGTGTGTGTGTGTGTCCTGTGATGGACTGGTGAGCTGTCCTGGCTGGATTCCTGTCTCTCAGGCCGATTGCTGGGATACACTCCAGCCCAACCAGGATTTTTTGCTGGTTAACAGTAAATGGGTACTTAATTGAGTATAAGTAAACACTCGGGGGCCCAATGCCGTCATAAAATAAATCCATTAAAGCAGAATTATCTGTGTTTTCAGGGGGCTGGTGTTACAAAATGACATTACCTCGCTGTATATTGAAGTTGCCTCAGCGTTATTTGCATTTTAAAAAAGGGGCGTGGAGGGCGTTTACATCAAATTTACGTCTCAATTACCTTTAAATAAAGTTATCCATTCAAATGAACATAATATTTAAGCATCTTATGCACATTTCCAGATAAAGACATTGTTTGCTCATTCCTTCTGCTGGTGTGAGTTTTTCTTCCCCTCTTCATTTTAATAATTAGAAAATGGACAGAGAAATGGAGAATGTGATCGGGTTTCCTTTCTGTGGTCGGCTCCCACCTTTTGTTGGCTGGTCATCAAAAAAATGATGAAAATAACTTCTGGAAAAGTACATCACGTTCTTTAGAACAGACTTCACATAAAAGAAATTAATCTTACAAGCATTGCTGGATAAATGTGTGTCAAGGAAGAGCGAAGCTGTTCTTTACTAGAGACACAAATTTAACATTAGTCTTAAATGTAATAAAGCTTATTTTTGATACAAAAATTTGCTACAAATCTTTCGACGTGATTGTTGATGATTGCCGGAGGAAAATGAGTTTGGATGATGTTCATGTGACATAAACTGGGGAGACGGCTGTCAGAAATTCAGCTGTTTGATATGTTGGATGGAAACGTGGAGTCCTGGTGGCTGCCTCCACCTCACTGTAGACTTTATTCAGGGCTAATTAACCTTTTCATTATGAAAAAGGTGAACGTGGCCATGATTGTGCTCTCTGCCAGAAGGCAGGTAGACACTGAAGGAACTCCCCGGAACGTCAGACGGGTCGGGACTTCCTCCACCTCTGTTTAACAAATATGTCGACCATTTCAGCAGTAGGTCAGTGTGGGGCTTTACATTGTGAGGCAGTTATTTTGGTTTTAGTTTAGATAGATAGATGGATGGATGGATAGATGGATGGATGGATGGATGGATGGATGGATGGATGGATGGATGGATGGATGGATGGATGGATGGATGGATGGATGGATGGATGGATGGATGGATGGATGGATGTGCCATATGAGATATTCATACAGCTAATGTGAGATTTCCTAAGTAGAATCCATTGCAAAGCCATTTTAAGTAGATAATTTCTTAGAATATTATAAGCTAGAAAGGTTAAATGTTGTTAACACTGGAGGACGCTTCTGTTCTTTGTCTTTATATGTTTTGTTTTTTTAATTTTCTACTTTTTTTCATGTTTTTGTCTGGGATGCCTGTTTGGGAATTTCCATACCTCTGTTTTTCATGTGTTTCTACGAAGGGTTCCTTCAGCTCCACGGTCCTGATTGAGAAAGTCTGAACCTGTCTTTGATTTAAAACAATAAATTTAATACAGAGTAAAGAGGTTGATCTGGGAGGGGAGCAACAGCACATGTACAGTCTACGATCCTTAAAGGCACTTTAAAAAGCTGTTCTATAAAACGTTTTGATGAGAGTGACAGTGTTTATTTCCTTTTTTTAAATAAAAGGAATCATTTATTGTTGTCCCTTTTTTTTTCAAATACGTGTGTGTGTTTTTGTAAATTAATTTGTGTGTGTTTGTGCGTTCATTAATCTCATCAAACGGCCCAGTCAGACACAATAAACGGAAGGAAATACACTGTCTGAGGCTCAGCTTTGAAACTCATGCCACATCCAGGGCGTCATTACACCGCGTTTACCTTCCCGTCTGTTGGTCCCTGTCCTTGTCATTACTTGGCGGCTTAACGGAACAAATACACAAAAAGGGATTTATTCTGATTCTATTTATTTACCTATTTATTCATTCGTTTCTGGAGAGACAGCAGACACAAATCCTGATGACAGCAGTTTGTTAAAGAAAGATTAGTGTAGCACAATTGAAATTGACTTTGTGTAGCGTTTGCTCACTGGAGTTTCTGTCCCCGATGTCTTTATTTCTCGTCTTGCTGATCGCTTTGGACGGACTGTGGGAGTAGGAGGAACTGGTCATAAAGGAAGGTGAAAGTGATATTTAAAACAGGAGTAGGAGAAAGGGAAGGATGTGAGAAAAGAAGATGGCAAAAATGTGGAGGTATATGGTACGCATGGACGAGAAAGAAGATACCAGTCAGACAGACAGAAGGAAGGATCTATTTTTACCAGCGGATGGATCAGAGGAGCTGGGAATGTAATAGGGCTCTGCGTCAGGCCAAAGAGGCTTGAACATGCACAATCATATGGGCAAAAAGTGCAGACTGGAGGAAATCCTACCCTGTCACTGTATATGTCTTCAGTCAATATAATGCAAAATAACAGCTGATAAGATCATATGACTCAACATGAGCTTTTAAGGCAGCCAACTTCTAAACCCAGCAGTCTGATCAAAGATTAACGGTTGGATCGGAATTAGGTTTTTTTTCCTTTTCCATCAGCTAATTTGCAGGACCAGCTCTTTTCTACCCCCCCCCCCCCCCCCCGGACACTCTTCCTCCTGCGTATCCCTCCCTCTGTCCTTGCCCTGGATCGATAGATTACTTCCTGCGTTCAGCGGGTTGACAGGGCAGTTTAGAGATGGCGGGGTTCGTGTTACCATCCTTCTTTGTTTTTGCTCGTATTGTGATGGGCTCGAGGGGTCACTGGGACCTTTGGGGTCGACGGTGGCAGCACTCCCGTCTATCCCTTTAAAGATTACATAAGTCAGTGATGGGTCCTGTTTCCTCAAAATTCAGATCTGTGTGTGCAGCTAAAACCCGATTTGTCAGTGTGGCCTGGGAAATTTTGGAAACGTTTGACCTTGTTTGCAACATAGAGAAACAAACCACACCTTTATTCGCCCTTTTCTTCTTGGCTGCCGTGCTATGATTAAAAGCCATTAAAAAAACCATTAAAAAAAAAAAATCAAAGTATCGGATGGACTTTTCCCGCCATGCTTTGATCTCCGTGCCAGGTAATTTGGAAGCTGTTGCTTTGAGCATCGGCAGGCTGTGCGGCGCGCCTCGACTCTTCTGTTAACATCTCCGACGCCCTCTCAAACCTCACAGTCGCTCTCTAATGAGTCGTTTCACATTGTGGTAAAGATAATATCACCGCTGGAACGCTGCGCTCCTCACTGGGAAAAGTCATTCATCACCAGGAACACCGCGACACCTTCAGCTGCAGAGAAGCTGGATACGCCGCACATCCCAACGCTTAATCTTGCACTTTGACCCTTAAAGTAGCCTCATATCAAAAGCCCTCTGCTGCCTGCTAACAACCATTCTAGATGTTCTTCCCTGGGCAGAAGACAATAGGCTGCTTTAACAGAGTGACTGACAGGCCCTGATGTCCTGAAATCCCATAAAAGCCTCTTTACATCCGTCGCCCAGGGCGAGGTGCAGCAGTAAATGGCTTCGGCTTGTGTGAAGTGTGCTCAGAGTCTAAAAGAGATGGATGCAGTGACAGTCGTTGTTTTAACTGGGCACGAGACGGGAGGGAAGAGATGGGGAAGCTTCTTACCGTGCCTCCTGGCTGAGAGTCACTCCAGGAATTCGCTTCATGAATGTGTAATTTTATCCATTTTCCACTCATTTAAACAGTCAATCAGGAAGTTTTGAAGTGACCTCACACAAATTTCTTTTCCCCTTCCTGGGTTTGATGCTGCAGATGTCAAGAGTCGCACATTCAGCAACAATGAGAGGCAAGAGAGTTTGCTGATGTTTCACCTTTAGTGGAGCTCAAACTGGCCTTGTGCTACACACCCTCACAATGAACGACGTGTCACAACCTCAGGACAGATGGGTCTGAAACAGACCACGTCTGCCATCCAGTTTGGGTTCTGGGGGGATTTTGCTGCTTAGTGTAATTGTAAGCACTGTTTTTTTAACAGATGATGGACCCAGAGAAGCTGTTTTTAAGGAGACAATCACAGAGTTTCACGTAAAATCCAGATTTCCTGTAACAATTGTTTGATGTTGCCACACTGACAATATATTTGACTAGTTTCCACCTATATATAAAAGGATGACAGGTCCTGGGAAACTAGCAGAGCCATTTTTACTACTGGCTATCAAAGAACTAAGTAGACCCAAACACAAGACTTTGTATCCATAGCAACCAGTTGTCGATCTCGCGACAGCTGACACTATTAATGCCCGTCCTTCCACTATCTACCTTCACATTAAAAGCAGGCCTTCGTATTTTATTGGCCGGGAGACCGTTCTTTTCTCTCACTAGCCTGAGAGGTGCTCCAGCCACATTTTTCAAAC
Organism: Takifugu rubripes; assembly: GCF_901000725.2. Classification (NCBI taxonomy): domain Eukaryota; kingdom Metazoa; phylum Chordata; class Actinopteri; order Tetraodontiformes; family Tetraodontidae; genus Takifugu; species Takifugu rubripes. The sequence continues at coordinate 12,225,780 of NC_042305.1, forward strand.
ATCAGTTCCACGTCAATTAACAGCATGAGGTCGCGACCTGACCCCACTTACACCTCTCGTCTATCTCTCATCCTCCCTCCTCCCTTCACCTCTCCATCTTTTCATCACCCTTTAACCAAGCCAATCCCCCTGGCCCCCACCACACACATACACACACACACACACACACACACACACACACACACACACACACACAGTTACTCCACAGCTTAACGGTATTTATAACGATCTGACCCCGGACCTCCCGGTGTTAATGATCTTAGTCTTTCCAAAACTGTGTTGCACATGGAACATGCCCACAGACACACACATCTTCACATTTTTATCTGTGTAGGGACTTTCTCAGAGAATATATTATCAAGCTCCTTATCCTAACCATCTTAACTAATCCCCTGACATGCTAAACCTATCACGGTACCACTTTGCTAGTAGAATCAGGATTTTGTTGCTTAGTATGTAGTGAATGTGAGTACTTACAAACAAACACACACACATGCACACATGCACAAACCAACAGAATGACAGACAATGACCTGCAGTCTTTCTTTTGTTGGGGTTAGAAAGAGCTCACCTAAAGTTTCTGCACTGAGTTGTAAAGAAGAGTCTGCTCCAGGATGTGGTTGCTGTATTGTATATGCATAACTTTGTAGGACCATCAGACCTACAGCCAGACTGGTGGCTGCATTCCAGCTTTTTCAATAGATAAAAATAGAGATAACTTTTAGAGAATCCAGAGTTAAAGTCTAGGATAAATGATTACCTCTGTTACTGAGACGCTCCCAGGTTTAAATCTTGGTATATTTAGGATCACAACCATCTACTCATTGTCCATATGACTTGAATATATCATCAGCACACAATAAAAAGAACACAATCCCAGTGCTTATTCCTGAGAAACAACCAAACATGTTAGAAGAATGTTTGATAGAATGTTAGATCTTTCCAACCATGCCGGCTGTACCTGAAGACGACAGCAGATTTGTTCCCCATCATTTGCGTCATTAGTCTGTGAGAACTAAGGGGAAAACAGCTGAGTTTTTGTTCATTGCCTTCAGCTGTGTTCTGGGTATGAGACTGCGGAGAGAATGTTCTCAGTGTGAGACACATTTTCATGATGATGTTTATTTTGGAACGGGGGCTTAGCAAATAATTACCAGCAGGGTTGGGATCGTGCGCTGCACCGAACTAACTTGCAACCCTGCGAGCTTCGCATCCAAACTCCGCTGAAACCAACCATTTTACACCTGCGTGTGACTCACGCCGTCCCACCTCGCCCTTGTTTGTGCGTTTAATGCTGCCATTGGGGTCAAGTTCAAACAGTTAGATATGTGTGGGACTGGATTTGAATCATTCTCTGTTTTAAAACCGTTTTGACAGTTACAGTGATGTGGCAATAGGTGATATGTGGCAATAGGTCCATTTTTTTGAGAGTTTAACTGAATTGAAGCCTGCTGTGAGGTCCATTGGCTCGCTAACAGCCGGTTTCCTTCTTGTTCCTCTTTTAGGACCATCTTCAGTGATCAGCAATGACGATGATTCGGCCTCTCCCCTTCACCACGTCTCTAACGGCAGCAACACTCCGTCCTCCTCAGAGATGGGCCCCGACGCGGTAATCATCGGCATGACCAAGATACCTGTCATTGAAAACCCCCAGTACTTCAGAAGCACAAACAGCCTCCTAAAAACCGACACTTGTAAGTACAAATATCAGCCAATATCAGAATTTGAAACAAAATCGGTAGAAAGTTTAGCCTTTTACGCAAGGGCGGCCGAAGATGGACTCGTGTGTAGGCTACTGAGTGATCAAATGTTACTCTCTATGGGTGACAAACTCTATTTATCTGACAAATGTGTGGCACCAATTTAACAAAGCGGCAGACAGTGGGAAGGAGAAACAGACCCTTGTTGAAGGGAAGTGAGTGGAGGAGAGAGAGAGAGAAACTGTCATATAAACAGACAGAGCATGCATAGTTATTGACCTGCTCCATCAACGTGGCATTATGATTATTGGCAAGTAATAAAAGCTTTTCCAGACTGCCTTGACTTGCTATAAATTATTTCATTGCCTGTGAGTGTGTGTGTGTGTGTGTTCCTGTGGTTGCTACGTAGTGAGGACCACAATGCAGTCTGTTAGGGTTAAGCCTTGGGTTTAAGATGTATCTTAGACTTGGGTTTAAGTTCAGGCTAGGCCTACAAATACCGCACCGCAAATACGTAGGTGCAAATGTGGTTCTTTCTCTTTCTTCAGGATGTAGGGTATCATGATGGATGATTGTGGCTCAACCTTTTTGGTTTAGCTCTATAACTAAAAGATTGTCCTGGGTTTATTGCCTCGAGACAAGCCTGAAAGCACCGGCAGTCAATACAGGTCAATAATACTCGGCATCATATGTGTATATGACTGTGTGTTCTGCCATTATTGCTGTTATGCTTCAGGCAGACGGCCTAAATAGTGAATGTCTACTCAATAATGTGCTTTTTCAGGGCCATAGATCAGCCTGTGATGGACCCAAGGGTGCATGTCAAGAGTTCATCTTAAAATGTTTTAGCTTTACTTAATCAGGCTTAACATTGTTCTGGAAAATAACTGCAGTTGAAGGCACCACTCACACCCATATAGACACAAACACACTCACCTTTGCCCTTGTATCTTTGTGAGGACTTTGTGAATGCACTGGCCTGACCCTTACCCTGACCTTAAAAGTAAGACTTAAACTGTAAAGTGATGTTGTGAAAGTGAGAAAAAAAACGTCCTCACCCGGCAGGTCGCATGACACACACATACTCACTACCATTTTCTGAAATTAAGGTCCAAATAGGGAGAAGACAATGTGTTTAGTCAGACAAATTTCCTATACAGAGAACAAATAATCTCTAAACTCTAGCAGATGAGAGGAAGACAGATGGAAGATGAGGCAGATGGCACACAGGAAATGATTTTATGCAACTCATTCGCTCCTTTGGTTGTTTATGTGATGCTGATTGGGGCCGATTATCAAAGGTGCCTCTGTGAGGAGAGTGCAGAAACACTGGATGACAGGCAAAAAGGACAAATGAAGAAATATGGATGCGCAGGCGGCTGATGGGAAATATTTTTCTTGTTGATGTGAAGCGACGTCACAAACATCTGAATGAAGACTAATGGGGCAGGAAAATGCCAAAGAGCGCGTCACTGGATTTTAACGTGGTAGATTAAAATGTAATAAGAGGTAAGAGAGGCGGTGATGCAGGATGAAGAGGGATGAACGACAGAATGCCGAATGACAAAACTGGGAATGTGAGGATCACCGGAAACAGGCACCAGCAGGAAGCACCAGCACCCAATGGCCAAATGACTGGTATTAAAGCAGTGATGATGACTTGCACCTACACACAGATGCACTTTAAATGATGCACCTTGAGTGGGGTGAGGGGGATAGGTGGGGTTGTAAGACAGCTGGAAAACTGGACGCATGAGAAATATAAAATATAAAAGTTTCCCAGCTCGCCCTTTTACAAAAGTTACGGATATTACGGGGAGATGGAAAATGTTTGATGATCTGTACGCTAAATGATGAAGAAGAACCCCAGTAGGAGGCCTGCAGCGAGGAAAAAAACACAACCCAATCTTCCTGCAAAAGGGGATAAAAAACAACAACACGAGGCCTGCAGACAAGTTCTTTGCAATTTGAGAGTATTAATTATGGATAAGTGCTGTGAGACGTTCGTAAGGGTGAGTGCTGATTACACATCTGCAGTAGGAAATGGTGTGGTGAGGTTATAATCAGGTTAAATGCCGGGTGCTCGTATTTGTGGGGGGGCGTTGTTGGTTTTATGGTGCACGGCTGCATGAGGAGAAGTGGGTGCACTGGGATTCGTGAGCCACTACAGCTGGCCACTAATTGAAGAAAATAAAGCCACGACGATTCAGCCACAGTTTCCGATACTCTCCTCCAACCCGGAGAGTTCCAGATTTAGGATGTAAATGATTTAGAGAGCAGATGATTTATGCCTCAGTTAAACATTCTTTGATGCTTTTTAATTGTTGCATTTAACCCTCAGTTTAAGACATAATAGATTGATATGGTGCCGTATTTTAATACAATATATCGGGTGCTGTGATTCACGTAGATGTGCTTTGATCTGAAAAAACCCACTAAATATTGTTTGAGGTTAATTAAACTCCCTCAGGAAAACTGCTTTGGGTGCTACGGGGTCAATACTGTAGGCTAATCTGACCCATTCGGCAGGAAAAAAGGAAGCTGAATAGAAGTTTTAAAATGATGCTTAGCCGTCCGCATTTCCAGAGAGCCATTTTGATCAAAGCAGCCAACCCTCTCATAGGACACGTCTCTATTATTCTGAAGTCTGACGCACAGAGGAGCTTCCTCGGATCATCACACTTCATGGGAGTGCAGGCAGGGTGAGAGTTGGTCAGTTTTTAATCCTGTTGCCACGTTACTCCAGCTGTTTTTGTGGCAGCAGCCGCTGCCTGCTGTCAGGAGCTGTTTCCTCATGGAGTCCCGGAGCAGGGGGAGATGCGCCTGTCCAGTTTGAATTATAATGCATGGTTTTCTGGTCTCCCTTTTTTTCAATACTCAAGAGAGTAAATCCAAATTTCGTTGGTCTTCAAATCCTAGTCTTACAGCAGAGAGGATTTCTCTCCTCGAGTATTTACAATATTGGGTTAGGCTGGACCTCGGTAGCTCAGACCGTAGATCGATGGAGCTTCTGAGAGTCTAGCTTGGCTTTAATTTGATATTCTGAGTGGACAGCTTTTCTTCAAATGCACCTCTTAATCACATCACGGATCCCCCCTCCCTCCCACACACACACACACACACACACACACACACACACACACACACACACAAAGGGACTGTGTCTCTTCGCAGACATTTGCACCATTTTACAAAGTGTCTGTGTTCCGCTGAAAAAAACAAAACATATAAAACCCCTTATTGAAGTTTTAACGAGTCTCCTTTACTTGTAATTATAACAGGAAGTTACACCTGACAAATATAATGCTGGTTTCTAGAGTAAAGGGTCTCCTCGTCTCTCTGTGTCAACAGTCGTCCAGCACATAAAGAGACACAACATCGTGCTGAAGAGAGAGCTGGGAGAAGGAGCCTTCGGAAAAGTCTTCCTGGCTGAGTGTTACAACCTCTCACCTGACCAGGAGAAGATACTGGTGGCTGTCAAGGTAACCTAAGTGACACAATCTTCTTTTTTTGTGCACCTATTTGGTTTCCATTTTCAACAGTGTGATCAGTTTGCACTCATGCACGTGACTCAAACCAAAGTACACCTTCAGGCCATCACAAACCGCCTTTACTGGAGCAAATCCTGTTTACTCCTCCCGTTCGGTACTTCTATAGTTAGTTCGTGTTTCCTGCCATCCATCCATCTCCCCATCAAGGAGTCTCTGCTGTTCTGGTGAAACTGGATCTGATTGGTGAAGAGCTTTTCATTAATAATACAGGACCCACAAGAGACCCCCCCATCCCAATATCATCCATCCCTCTGTATCTCCTTCCTCACCCAATCTCACCTGCTGCCCCCCCCCTCCCCCCACCACCCATTTCCTCTGCAGTCCATCATCATCATACCCTCCTTGTCTTTAATCCCCCCATTCTTTTTTTTCTTGTACCTCCCCTTTCCTGGATCCTCTGACTCCTGCCAGCTTAGGCTTGGAGCCCTCTGAGCAGAAAGTGTGTCTGAAGGAGCCACCATAAGGGAGAGAAGACTTGAGGCGTGTTGCTGACTGCACCAGTCGTCCAACAATAAATAACGCAGGCCCGATGTTCATTAGGTTTGAAGTGTAGGTGTGGTTGGTAAATAGGCTTGATGTAGAACAAACCCTGAGTTATTGCAGTCAGATTGAGGATTTAAACCTCTAGATTTATTTTTTTCCAATTAACTAATGTCCCACATGCTTATGGTGCGGTCTCGCTGCTCTTCTCCCATCGGCCGGCGTGACTCCACGGTTTCTCCCTGCCTGTCGTTTTCTTGAAATGAAAAAGAGAAACATTTCATGGAAGCCGCAGGAAAAGGGCTTTTTCTCAAATTGACTGTCTTTATTTAAAGGGTAGCTCACTCAAACCACTGAATAATGTCTGGCAGCGTCCCGCTCATGTGGAATAGTGAAGCCTGGTGGGATCTTAAATCCTGCCACGGACAAACTGACTGCTTCATCAGCAAAAATCTTACTTCGCTGATGGCGTGCGGTGGAGAGCTTTTCTCTGCGATCACGTTGCGTTTTCAGACATTTGCTGCTCGAGTTCAGTATGAAAACATGTGAGGCCGATATCTTTATGATGCTGGATAACCCTTACTGTGTGTAGGCTAACTCATGCATGCATTAAGAATGTATAGGAATGAAACCGACGTTTATTGAACATTTTTAATGGAGACGGAAGTGCACGCTCACGGTTACAGACGCTCAATATCAATAATATATCAACATATTTCTGACATTGATTCCCATTCCCACTACGACTCTGACTCAGTCATGCGTGTTACTTTACTCTAGCATGTACTCCCGTGTAAAAGCACATTACAGTAGCCAACACTCGCTAATAGAGCTAATAATGGTATCGGCTTTGGAGCCTGCTATTAGTCAGCCACTCAGCTGTGTTGCAAAGGCGAGTTTTACTGTTAATGTATACACCGAGGCGTCATCGATCACTGACGCCGGCATACAGAAAAACATGCAAAACGCGAGCTGCTACGTCTCTGAGCTAGAGATTGTTGACTGGATTTTGTGTGTAGAAAGGGTGCACGTGCCGGCAGCTTACAGGGCCACATTATTGCTTTTAGCTCTGGAATTAATGCAGCATCCAGAGAGAAGCATAATGTTTATTGCTCGCAGGAAAGATCTTAGGTCTTTAGTTTGAATACTTGAATCCAGCGGTTGTCGGTACGCGGCGCTGCTCGTTCGGCTGATTGGGCACATTGTGATGCAGCGTCTGTAGTGGGAAGGCATGCTGTCATATTTACATCCCATATTTACACGCTGAATGTGTAAATGACTGTAAGCACTTGTGTTACCATAGACCGTCATCAATCAAACATCGGAAGTGAACCGTGATAATTCTATACACAAGTGGCGAGTAAGCATGGGTCTGCCACGGTTAGGAAGGTTTAGAAGTTGTAAATGGCTTCTTTCGTCATTAATACATCGTGTAGTAACTTTTTACACTTAAGTAATGGAGAAGTGTTGCTGTTATTTCTCTTCCTTGAATGAATCATTCAATTTGTGTTTAAGAGAGTTTTACTCACATTATCTGCCTGAGGTTTCCAATGTTGAGCATTGCAGAACTTATCATTTTCCTCTCATCTGAGGAAGCCTAAAGACTGTAAAAAGTGTGACCGTAACGTGTTATTGTGGGTGTCCTGTGTAACTTTTGTTGGCTTTTCTGGTCAGAGAAGAGCTGACAAAGATTTCTCACATGTCTGATATCATATTTCTGAACTGAGATGTGGTTTCCATACTGTAATAATCTACCGTAGTATTACTTTACATCCAGTAATGCGCACGACTGGGCCTGTTTGTTTCAGGACGCATGAGTTACAGAATGCGTGTGGGGGGTTCACACTGTGCATCCTTTCTGCCGTTCTCTCAGCATTGTAGCCAAAAGGTTGCAGGTCATTTCCTTCTTCCCTGAAAACCTTTGTTTGTAATAAGAGCTTCTGTCTGCTGGCACATCGACAGGCCGAGGAAACAGGCTCAAGGTGGAAAGCGAACATATATCTGTGTCATATACCATAGGAAGGTAATCAATTATTCATGAGGAACAAGAGGAGTTTTCTACACTTTTTTCCTGTGATGTGGAATTAATATAGATGCTGGGTCAGTTTCCTGTCCTGCAGGTCTCTCGGATGTTTTCTGGCATTGCTTTTTTTCCTTGTGGCAGATGCTTCATTTATACACTGTCCCTTATTAACAGATATGAGTGTAAGATTACCAAAACAAACCATGGGACATAAAAACCTTTAAACAATGTTATACTGTGTAGAAAAATGTCTACATTTCCTTGATCAGGGGTAGATTGTTGTCAGCCGATGATGATGATGTGTGTGTCTGTGTTTGGGCAGACGCTGAAGGAGGCCAGTGAAAATGCCAGGAAGGATTTCCAGCGCGAAGCTGAGCTGCTGACCAACCTTCAGCATGAACACATTGTTACTTTCTACGGGGTGTGCGTGGAGAGTGACCCTCTCATCATGGTGTTTGAGTACATGAAACACGGCGACCTCAACAAGTTCCTCAGGCATGGCCCTCTCTTACATTTGCAATGTCATGAAAAAGGGTTAAAAACACCCTAATTTGAAAACAAAACCTTGTTTGTTCTTTATTAATTGTTCGTGTGTATTAAACAGATGACAAATTACAATTAGCAATCATCCAATTTCCCGCCTGCTCCTTCACAGGGCTCATGGTCCTGACGCGGTTCTGATGACCGAGGGCCAGACCACCAGACCTGTGGAGCTGACCCAGAGTCAGATGCTGCACATTGCCCAGCAGATAGCGTCCGGCATGGTCTACCTGGCATCGCAGCACTTCGTGCACCGTGACCTCGCCACCAGGTCGGTCACTTCCTTCCATAGTGTTTCCTGTGGTTGAGATTCTGTAACATGTCCATCGGTCCCAGGAGACTTTTGGAACGTTTGACACTCACCCATGTAATGAAAGGCTTTTATCCTGGCACATATGAAAGTATCTCTAATACCATCCACTTCTAAGACCTGTTACTGCACCAACAGGAACTGTTTGGTGGGCGAGAACCTGCTGGTAAAGATCGGAGACTTTGGTATGTCCAGAGACGTTTACAGCACTGACTACTACAGGGTAGGTGTACGTGTCCATATCTTTTCTGCTCTTTTTCATCCACCCTTGCATGAGCATGAAGTTCCCCAATATCAGCTCAGGGGTAGATTAGCTAAATTCAGTGTGTTCATGTGCTAGCATCATAAAATGTTTATGCTTCTGCGACCAGTGCATACAATATACAGTAAATAGAACAGTTGTATTCAACCTGTATTTAGTGAACCTCAGACCAGTAATCCATATCAAACACAGTGTTGTTTATGCTTTCGCTCCCTTCTGAACAGCGAGCATCCATTTTCCAAATGGACCTGTTCAAATCAACAGTTACATTTGGCTGATTGAGTGATGAATTGTTTAAGATTTTACAATGATTAACAATAGCAGGCATATTGTACAAGGAAGGGCAGATGGATGATTTTTAAGGCCCCCAAATAGAGTCTACACTGATTTAGTTAAGACGTTAATGCATTCCCAAGTATGAAATCTCCCTCATTTTGTTGTTGCTGCAGTGCAACAAATGCTGACTTGAATTAACTCAATTAAAACACCCTATTGTCCCGTTTCATCTATTTTCATGAAATGATTTCAACAATGCAATTTATCCTTGATGGAGAAGGTGTTTATCTTGTCAAAACACTATTGTCAGGTCAAAGGTGATGACCGGCGAATATAAATGGGAAAAAAAAGAGGAAAACAAGTATGTGAGTGCTTCCCTTGATTCGGTCTTTCCTTGTACTATATCTGTGTGACGACACTTGGCAACATCCACCCTCCTCCTCCTCCCTTTCACCCTTCCCCAATAAAGCTAAACACTGAGGCTGTTGTCATGGCAACAGGCAGAGGTAGCGGCGACGGTCCCTGTATCCAGCGTTTCATGGGAAGAAAAGTAATCACAGAACTTCTGCTTAGTATGCTGAGAGCATAGAAGAGAGTAAGAGAGAGTGGCAGAGCAGAAGAAGAGCGAAAAGTGAAAGCACCACAGTGTCAATGAGGTGAAAGCAAAAAAAAGATGTAAAAAGAGAGTGAGAAGAAGGCAGGATGCCAGGGCTGGAGAAACTGATACGATTGCTGTAAATATAAAAAAAGAAACATGTATATACTGCGCTGGTGGGAGAGCAGAAGGCTACAAACACACCAGCCGGTGTGGTCGATACAAAACACAGACAACAGAGGAAGGAGGAGAGCAAGAAGGGATGGAAAGGTGGCAGGGACTGTAATCAGCACAGTGGAAAAGATATACAGCATGGAGAGAGATTAGACAGGGATCCAGCCATGTTTGAGTATTCCAGAGAGAGTCCGGTGCGGGTGTGTGTGTGGGTAGATGTGTGTGTGTGAGAGACTGCTGGGCGAGACTCAGTCATGCTTTTGCGTCAGACAGAAGCAAAGATGAGTCATAGAGGAATCAGCTCACCCCCACAGTGTGAGTGTGTGTGTGTGTGTGTGTGTGTGTGTGTGTGTGTATGTGTGGGGGGACTCTGGTGACGTCATTGGAGCTGCTGTTACACAATGAGGCTGACAGAGACAGAAGTGCTTCTGCAACATTTAAGGCTAAAGTGTGTGTGTGTGTGTGTGTGTGTTCTTGTATTTGATACATATTGAGTACACACAGAGGCCAATTAAGTTAGAGCCCCTGGATAAAAAGTGGGTGTGGTTAGCAACATAAGCCCCTCCCACACCCCCATCCCAAAATGCTTTCTTTTTCAGCTGGTCTAGTTTCCATGGCTACGGCGGCTTCTCTGGGAGGCTGCTTTATTTTCGCTCCTTTTATGATGATTTCTTGAGACACTTTCTACAGACCGCTTTCCTGAGCATCCTGGTCTGTAGCTGCAAGAATGCACTTTTGTGGAGTCGGGGAGGAACACCGGAGTGAGGGAGAGGGCAGCGGGGAAAGGGAGAAAGAACTGATGAGGAAACCTGGAATGCCCCCACAGCGATGGGCTCTGTTTTCTTTTCCACAGCTGGTTAACACATACCGGGAAATCACAGCAGCTCAAGAGTGAAATAATCAAATATTAATAAACAACCCAAGGAAAAGCAGCCCGGATGAAGAACATCTTGTATTCAATGCTAGTGCGAGGTTGACTACTTCTAAAGTCCTTTTTTTTTTAGCTATGGTTTAAATGTTCGATTTTCCAACTCTGTGCTTTATTGTCGAGTACTGCTGAACTGCTCGTAAAACACAGGATTTTGCTGAGAAATGCAAACAAAGTCCGGCAGCGAGACACCTTCAGGGTGAAACCAGGAGACCCTCGGTAACAGAAGAGATGCAGAGACAGAGCAGATATTCCTCCCTGGGCCTACGCCGTCTCCGTGACCGTGCACACTTTATTACATCGTTAAATAACCCGCTGACTAACAAAGAAAGGAGGGGAGTGTGCGAAGCAAACCATTAATAACGGGAATAAACCTGAGAGAGGACTGTCAGGCTGGAGCAGACGAGCAGAGGTCATCTGGTAGATTCATGTGTGGAGGAGAGGAAGTGCGACATAACGGAGAACAGCGTCATTGCAGCCGTTTTCTTTTCCCCTTAAACTTGATAAATTAAGCGCGTTCAGAGCTCCCATTTGCTGTTAGAGATGTGAAAACACAGTCCCTGGAGTCACATTCCTCTTCTTCTTTCTGCTGGGTGCTGGACCGACAACTACATCTTATTAATAACCATTTAAATGTGTGTGTGAGTGATGAACGGCAAATGAAAACAACAATCAAACAGGCTCCCCGGGCTCATTTGGGCTTGATGAAATGACCAAGACGCTGTTTGCACGTGCCTGCGATTTCCTGTCTGCCGCTGCAAATTAAGGTCTTATTGAATAAAATTGTGTTGAATTAAACCTCACAGCAGATGTGCACGTTGAGCAGTTAGTCTCATTCTGACATTAAATTAAGAGGCTAACACTCACACAAATATGCTGGAGGTGCAACTGATTTTATTTGGGTGGGGGTGGGGGGGGGGGGGGGGTAGCAAAATTTCTTGTGAAACAGATTAATCTGTAGAAGTTATGTTAGATGTCCATTTATTGTGAAATGTAATTGTCCAACCAGCATAAATCATTTTCAGTGGAACTTTGAATGTATATATGAATATATGTGTGTATTAGAGTTACAATCTATTATGAGATTTAACAGTGCGTAGTGTAATACTAAGACCACGCTAAATTAATTTCTTTATGTGTTTGGGTGGTGTTCATAGGTCGGAGGTCACACGATGCTGCCCATTCGTTGGATGCCCCCTGAAAGCATCATGTACAGAAAGTTCACCACAGAGAGTGACGTTTGGAGTCTGGGAGTTGTTCTCTGGGAGATCTTCACCTATGGAAAACAGCCGTGGTACCAGCTCTCCAACAATGAGGTAAACTTCACGATTTCTTTTTTTTTACCAGTAGAATCCAATCAGCGTCATGCATCACACATTTGTAATTAGAGGATGTTTTAAGGTAAAGAATGTGAAAAAAAAAGTGTCAGTGACACTCTTCGGCACCATTTATGGACTTTTTGGACACTTGGATTACAATCAAAGGTTTGAAACTCTGTCAGAAAGTTCAGTCAGGACCACAGTGCCTAATCAGGGAATTTACAGGCTGTCATTAAGAAACTGGACTCTTGTCAATTGGATTTCAGACTAAGGAAAAGCAGCACAGCACATATTTTTAACCGCAGTTCAAGTCCCAGTTCGTTCCAAGTATAAATGGAACAGACTCACTTCAATATTTACCTTTTATAGTAACCATGACTGTGATTTACAAGCTTGATCTGCTCTAAATACATATGACACACTTTTTAGTGTATAGAGATAGAGTGTATGTATATTAATGCGGATGTAATGTCCAACAAGAATGGGCCATTCCACCTTTTTGTAACTGGTTCAAGCATCCTCCCGACCTTCACTGTGTCCTTAAATGAGCGATTGAACCCTAAAGCTGGTGCACTGGTGAATCGGTCTCTCACTCCTGATGAGTATGCCGCGTCCTGTGACGGGGCCTCTTTGTCAGTGTGTGGATATGACTGTAAATGGGAGAACTTGTAATGTAGAGTGCTTTAAGTGGGCAAAATGGCCAGAAAGGCCTCATATAAATACACTCCATTTACTATTTAGTCCATTCGAGAAGCCCGCACATTAACCTCTGCCTCATTTCTGGGACATCGGCTATTATGCGACCGGCGTGTGAGCTGGTAAATGCAGCGCTGCTACATGACAAATGCATCATTCAACCAGCATTTGTGTCTTCCTGTCCTGATTGAACATTGGTTCCAACATTCTAAAATGTATTAGACAAATATGTATGATGAGACTCGGTTAAATAAATGACAAATCAATGGTTCTTCAAACTAGTTAATATAACACAACCCTCTGGGTCTTGACCTGTATTCCGGAACGGAAACCTACTCTTGAGGCTTTCAACCTTCACCTTAACCTCAGCGTACATACAGTGACCTCGACTCTGGTTACAGCTTTGAAAGATGCACCCCCACCCCCTCCTGCATTGCTGTGGTTGGATCCAAAGTGAATCTTTATCCCTCGCTATTTCCCCCTCCTTTCTTATGTTCATCTATTAAATCTGCTCAGTCACTGTTCGCGCACCTTCTGACCAACATCTGACACTAGGATTGGAAGTCATTTAAATGATTAAATCCGTAAATATAAAACCATTTCTTTTATTTCTTTTTATAAATATTTCCATTATTTACTAATTGGCAAATCGCTGTCAAAGACTAAAATATAAATGAGTGTTTAGAGTGTGTGGCTCAGTATATAAAGCAATAGAAAGGGGGCAAAGAGCTGATGACAACAGTATTGTCTCTGAATCATAAAAGCACTAATAAATCTCAACGTGCATATCATTAAATGCCTTTAAATGGAGCGTGCATATATTTACACACAGAGCAGGAAAATGAGATCTGAACACACAAGTGATTACACGCTTAGAAAAGGTGAAAACATCTCCAGTGTCGTCACGTTGTGCAAATATATTCACATTTGATTTAATGTTGCGTTAAGCGACCTAATATCTTTTCTACCGCCCCCTGCAGGTGATCGAGTGTATAACCCAAGGCAGAGTGCTGCAGCGCCCCAGGACCTGCCCCAAAGAGGTGTACGACCTGATGCTGGGCTGCTGGCAGAGAGAGCCGCACATGAGACTCAACATCAAAGAGATCCACGGTCTGCTGCTCAATCTGGCCAAGGCCTCACCTGTATACCTGGATATATTGGGCTGAACCCAGTAGGAGGCTGGAACGCGGCTCAATGTGTGTGTGTGTGTGTGTGTGTGTATGTGTGTGTGTGTGTGTGTGTGGGGTGCACATGGTGACAAAAAGGTACCGCAGAAGCTACTTTCAAACTCTAAAAGGCAATCAAAAAAAATCCCCAATCGCCTCATTCCCCTCCATCTTGCCAATTTCCTCTCTTTTGTGTATCCCTCCCCTCTCCTTCCTTCCTCCCTCGCTGGAGACGCATTTACCCAGAGTAATTTAACTTTGGAGGGTTTCTTTTCAAAATGGCATAAGCCAAGCAGAGCCGGACTGATCGAACCCGATTAACGAGACTTTTAATTCAGTGACTCTTCTCCTCGCTGCAGCCCGGACAGCAGGACTCGTGCAAGCGTACGGAACTGTTGATCCGAAGCAGCTTTTGTCAACCCGCCGCATGTAAATACGAGACTGTACGATAGTGAGACATTTTTGAGGAAGACACTGTGTTACCCGCTCTGGCCTTGTCTGTCCCTGGTCCGTCTCTCCAAACAGGATCCTGCGGAGGAGACTGTACGTAACACCCTGGTACGCAAAAAAGTTTTTAAAAAAAGCAGAGTGGAAGAGAATTAGGGGGAAACAGTGGACAGTCTGGGTATCAGATGGTAGTTTTGCTGATGTAAAAGAGCAACAACCCAGTGCCTGCTGAAGCTGAACTGATATATACATAAAAAAAAAAAAACTTCAGGAAGCCTGAGGTATATCGTAACTGCGAATGCTGAATACAATAAATGTATTTAAAAAAAAACAACTTACAACTGACCTATCAGGCACTGATCTACAAAATCTCCTCACGCAAGAGGACGTATGATTATGAGAATATGCACTCATCCTTTTTCGTCTCGTGCACGTGTTGCTCAGGCCCGGACGCAGCGGCACACATCACACGGTAACGCGATGACCGCTCCGAGCCACAGACGCTTCGCCCGCCATGCGGAGCGCTCGTGTCGGAGGTCAATTGATCCGCTTGTCCGCAGCTGCCCGACACCGGCCGGGTGTTGGCGAGGAGGGAGCGCGATGGCCGCCCGCGGGAGGCTGGGTTTGGGTGGTCAGATGTGCGGGCGCTGGTGCTGCAGAAGGTGTGGTTCGTTTGGTAAACCCATATTAAATCACCAAGGCTCTCAGCACTCAGACATCCTTGAAAACCACATCTGTGCTCGACACACACGCTGTGTACCTTATCCTGTCAGCCCGTCATCTCCACACACACACTACAAAAGACACTCAAAACGGGCTGAGAAGGAAATTGAATTGTGCATGTTTTATTATTTGAGCGGTGCAGTGCTTTAGCCAGGCCCCGGCCACTGTAATGGTGTAATGTATATTTCATTACGGCCTAATGGGCTCCATTAGCGCAGTCTCCTCGCAGACATTCAAGACTTATTGTTTTAGGGCTAAGGCAGGGAAAAAAGATGGAGGAAGAGGAGAGAAGGAGGACAAGGAAGCAGGGAGAGGAAGGACCTGGGATGAGAAGCGGCAGAGGTTAGAATAAAAGGGAAAGTAATAATGCATGGGAGGAAATAGAGAGCTCGGGACCCAGGCGGTGGAGAAGCGAAGGTGAGGGCAGTCGTTGGCGACGGAGGAGATAGTGGAGCGAGGAACGGAGAAGGGAAGGAGGGAGAGAAACTGTGAATGTCCTCGGGGAGAATGTGAAAGTGGGCATCCATCATTGCTGTGGCCCGGAGCTGTTCTGCCAGCAACAACTTCACATTCCCATCACATTCGTACGGCCGGGCCTCAAATGTGCACGCAGACACTCCTTACCGGCAATCCAGCAACAGCTCGCACTGAAAATAAACTCAATCATGTACCAGGCTCCCCTTTATTGAGAACCACTTCACTCAGACTACCGCTCACACGTCTGGCCAAACACACTGTCTGTATATACAACCGCTGATGTCCGTACATGGAAATACATCCAAGGGAGTGATTTACTCCTCAGACATGTCAAAAAGAAAAGAGTCATTATTCACTGCAGGCCGTTAAAACTGGGCATCAAACCGCAGCACTTGATGGAATCGATGTTTGTGATTTTTGACACGGTTGATTTGATTGATTTATTGTATTATTTATAATTTAATAAGCATTTTGTACATTTTCTTTCTATATCCAAGGGTTGCCTTTTGCAACAGCCTACTGACTGGATTTGATCACCGGCCTAATTGATTACGTTGAAGCAAAAATGTAGATAGTGTCGGGTGTTTCTGTATTTTTATGTCAGGTCCCCTCTTGACGGCCTACCAAGCCTGCACCTGTATGTGCAGCGTGCTGTACAACAGGCGCGTGCCCTTACCTGCATTTGTATATCGAACTTGGGGTATTTGCCGCCTGTCCTGATGGGTTGGAGACTGCACAGATGCTGTAGCTGTAGGCTAACACAATCCTCAGAATCCAGAGCGCGTCTCGCCACACAATAACTCTATTAAAAGGCAATTAAGGGCCGTAGCGCTTAAAAACACCACTGATGTCAACAGAAACCATTGTTGGAGGGTCCCATCTGACCGCACTGGGGGCGTGGCACCCAACCGACCCGTGTGTAGCGAGGATTCCTGAACTTGGTGCTCTGGTGGCTCTGAATGGAGATCAGCTGAAATGCTTCAGAACAAAGATCCTGGATCAAATAAAGGTGGAAAAAATGAACTGCTGTATAAATGGACACCTCAGAAAAGGAGGGGCTGACAATCACAGATTTCTCTCTTTCTCTCTCTTCTACAAGTGACCTACTGTAAATAGACCAGTCAACCAACTTTCTTCTTCTATGCTGCCTATAATGTATGTAAGTGATAGTCCTAAACTTTGGTCTCTACAAAGTGCTACTGTTTTTTTGTTTCTTTTTGTAAAATCTAATTATGATGACGAACAAAAATACATGTAAAAATGGGAGTGAGGTGCTGAAAGGCTGCTGTGTCCGAGGCTGTCGGTATTTGGCCTGTGTTTATTTTGTTTGTCTCCGAAGCAGAGGGCATAGACGGAAGACAGAAAGCAGCCCCCGGAAGGCCGATCAGTGTCATTTTTTTGGGGGGGGGGGGGGGGGGGGATTTAGACTTTAGCCAATTCCTTGTTGAAATGGAATGAGATTCAGCAGAGAAATCACGGACTGATCTGTTGCTGCTGTTCGCCGATACTCGATTAAAGGTCTTACCCTTAAAGGTCTTACCCTTAAAGGTCTTACCCTTAAAGGTCTTACCCGGTCGCGATTGGACTGAGGTTGGCATCATGGCAGCTAAGTTTTATGGAATCGCTCCATTTCTGTGTTCAAGTATCAGAAAAATGGGATGTCAGCTCCATGTAGCTTCCCACTGAAGTGCTGGTGTGTCAGCAATACGGACAGTTTTGATTTGTCTGTCATCTCATTGAGTCTGGCCAAAAACATCTTACTCAAAGAAAACACACCCTGCATACTTCAGTTATGTTTGGATGCGCTCAAATCACAGTCCAACAAAAGTTCTACATCCTTGGCCTGAACTGAGATACGCAACACGCTATTTCTGCTTATACCTGCTCTTCTAATATAAGACCCTTCTATACTGCAAAGCACATCAAAGGAATCGAAAACTGGAACTGAGGCGATCAAACTGATTTGGCAGACAGGTTCTGAATTAGCACAGTACGCAGACACACGCTTTATGGAATGTCATATATGGTTGCAACTGATCATAATTAATGATAACGACGATATGATGTTTATCTCTGAATGGGGACCAGTCTGTCGTGATACAATGTAATTAATAAAAAGTGTTAATGTCACTGCAAAATGATTACTAAACTGCTGTATTGTGAGGTCTGTGAGTGTGTGTTTGCACTTGTACATGCTACTTATTGAGGACCAAAATCAGGGTCAAGACTCAGGATTGGGTCCAGGTTGAGTCTATGAAAGTCTCCACAAAGAGAGCAGAATAAGGGTAGTGTGAGTGTCTGTGTGTGTTTTGGGAGGTTTGGGAGGTTTGCTCCCAGCGGTGGGAGAGGAACGGGAAAATACGTTAGATTGAATTCGCAGCAGAGCTGCAGTTTGTCCCCGTTTCATTACTTTCAATATAAACGGAACGTGTTTGGAGAAGAAAAAGGCCCACGCTCTGTCTGCAGATTAAGGCGTAGGACGTGGGTTTTTGTTGGGAATTGCACAAGCAAATTGAACAGGAGTGAGTGTCGAAATCCCTGATGCAATTAGGCAACAGCTGAGTTAATATGTTCTTTACAGAGAGTTCCGTCTATCGTTTAATAAAAAAAAAACAGCTTTAGAACGGAAATAGGAATTACCAAAAGCGGCAGAAAATTCCTGTCTGTGTGTGTGAGGACGGCAAAGTGGCCCCAGTGTGCCGTTAGTGTGCTCGCCCTGCATGTGTGTGAGAGGCAATAAAGTCAGCACAGTGTCTCCTCGGCGTGTAGTGGAGAATTCCTACACTCAGCACTTCATCCTCATAATTACACTTTTAATCATCACGCAGCTTAGGAGGACGAGGAAGGCTGGAAAAGATAATCTGCCGTGAGGAAAACAGACCCCAGTGCTCATGACTGAAGGGCATCTCGTGGGCAGAGCCGCAGCTCGGCTCCACCTAAACATCGCACCGCATCCCTGCCTCAGGGCAGCGATTTTATACTTTTATACTTTACACCTCATTTAATGCAAGACTAATCCCAAGTATTCGAGTGAGGTAAGCAAGTATTGTCGATGAGGCAGACGATTGCAGATTTGTTTTTTACTGTCTGAGAACAACGGGTCAATTAAGGCTAAAGAACGGGAACAGCAAGTCTCTAAATGGTGACATTCGGTCAGGTTAAACCCCTTTTCTACGCGCGGAAGCTGTAAAACAACGCCGACCTGCTGATTATCTCCAGGGTCGAGAAGGAGGATGTTCTAGCCAGCCTGAGCCGAGAGTTGGCTCGCCGTGTCAGGTGAAGGTCGCTTATCATTACCATCATTTCCCACAGCGATCAAGTCAGGTGTCACCGTACCCAGATAGGGTACGGCTGTGGGCCGCTTCAGGCAGCCATCCAGCACTGTGGGCATCCTTAAGGCCCGACCAAAACAGATGTGAACATGAACTGGCCCTTGTAGTAAATGCAACATTTGGCCCAGATATCACAGAATAAATATGGCCCATCGTTTGACAAACATATGGTTCAGCAGATGTGGCCCACCTATGGTGAAACGTATTTGGGCCAGAATGGGGGAAAATATGCTACGTTAGCATCCATTAATGTGGATGTGAGCCTAAAGAGGCCCACTTTTAACATGCTGGGGTCCACACACTGTGGAGCACAAATGTGCCAGAATAAGTTAAGACAAAATAAGTAGATATTTGTTATTTGGATCCACGATGGGTAAACTATATTTGCTGTTTTATTTCCTTTCCATGGGGTTTAATCACTTCAAGTTGTAGTCTTCCAAATCACCGCATCTTTTTGAGTGCAACATATTGAAATTGATGACAGGGAGCAGAGAAAAGAGAGCGTGCTCTTTGAGGAGTCTTTGAGGACAGTCCAGGAGTGAACACAAGACAGGCTTATAACCAAAACATGCACAAATGAATTTAACTGTCTGTGAGAAACATAAAGCTGTCATTACTGGAACTCCCTTCACATATTGTTTTGTCAGGTTGCTCATGTTGCAAGTTTTCTACAAGGTTAAAGTGATCAGTACAGTTTCACCAAGATACAGAACAAACAAACAGGTTAAATACTAATATGCTCTCCAGTTGTCCCTCTGGGTCCTTCCTTCCTCCTACAGTCCACAGAGATGGATTTGGCGGACCGCTGAATTTTATTAATTAAGCAGCTGCAATACATTTTCTTGTTTTCTTGCTTCACATCTGAAATTTTTGCACTGAAATGACTGGAAATAAAACCCTTCCAGTGGAACATCATCTAAACCTGTGAGGCAAACACCATGTCTCTGCACCCTTTGGCAGTAAACCAAGGTGCAGGGGTTAGCTTCACTAACAAGCAGGCTGTACACCAAGGCCACTGTCGTGCCTTCGCTAACACACCCTCTCTTTCCTTTGATACCGTGTAATTATCAGTAACCTCATCGCAAATGATGTCAGTGTAGCAGGAAGAGCCACTCGTGCTCGGGGGAAACGTGTCATTAATACAGAAATGTTGGCCAAGACGAAAAGAACAATCCAGCTGCTTCGTAATGTCATGGGCCAATTACTGATTTGTGGAGTTGGGCTGGCAGGTGGCTATTAGTCAGAAATCCCTCCCTGCTGCACCTGTGTGGCAACGTCACCACCACCACTGGTGGCAGAGGGGGTGACTGGGCTGCTCTCCAAAGTGAAGGCAGCACGTGAGAGATGCTGGCATCTCAACACAACATTAACCCCAAAAGAATTAAAGTTCACTGGAAAATGTGGAATCTTTGTTATTATTATGTCATCAATCACTCCGCTCTGATCTATTTTCTGCCAACCAGTGAAGCCACACACACACACACACACACACACACAATTTAGGCCTCTATTAAACCTCTATTATTAGGACAAATCTGGAGAACATGGAGTAAACCCAGAAAGACAGCAGAAGAACATACATGGAGGGGACTGAACCCGTAACCTTCTGTCTATGTGGCATCTGTTAACTGCCCCGTGTCTCTCTGCAGGCACCACTGTGCCACTCATACCTGTGTTGGATCAATATTAAATTAAAGAAAAAGGCTGGGCCCAGGAGGACACCAGTGTCACATGCACATCAATGCTCTAAACTCAACCACATATTGCTTTATGTTTGAGTTTAACTTATTAAGTGCTGAAGCGTCATACCCTGTAAAATTCTGGTGTGGTGATCATGTGACAGCCATGTGACTGGGACAGGAAGCTACTACTCTTAGGAAGCTACTATTAGGAAGCTAATACAATGGTTTCACCCATTTACACAAGTTAAGGAATGAGTTTATTTTAAAAAGGTTGTTTTTTTTACACCAAACTTTGAACAGTTTCAGGGATTTATTATCATGGCTTGTATCACAATAGAGCCCTTTTGACCGTAATTCTTACTGAAATTAATACAAACAAATGAGATGAAATGCTAATTTCTGTTATACAGCTGTAAAAACATGTTTGCTTATTTTGAATTATGA